>NC_056727.1:596976925-596994425 GCF_019279795.1 Protopterus annectens
CCACAAATTCCATTTATGTCTGTAATTTTCCCTTTTCTAAAGATCCAACATCTACTTTTTTTTCTCTCTTTTTAGAGTATTCATTACTTCATTTATTGTTGTTTTTTATATTGATTTCCATTTTCTAGCAATTGCTTTTTTGGCAGCCAGCTGCATTAAACTTGGCAAGGCATTGTTGTGTGTAGGCAATTCAGATCTTATCACAGCTCAAAAGAATCATTTCCATAGCTACAGTCATTTGCTGTCCCAACATTTTTGACAGAATACTCTCCCTAGGGAATTTTTAAAATTTGCGAACTCATTGCTTTTCCATAAAGCATATTGCCAATTGCCTCTCTGTCTGGCTTTCTCTGTCTCTCCTGTCACAACTCCAGAGAACTCTTCCTCAGGAAGACAGCAACTGCTGATGTCTTCTTGGATAATAGAAATCACCCATGCAAAAATCCTTACCCTTCTGGATTTTGTTGCATTTCTGAGCCATACAGATGTCTTTACACTGCTCGTTTGAGGAGAGAGGCTGTAGAGACAATTTACAGTATTTTCTGATTGATTCTTATAGTTATCGTATATTATTTTATATGCCTTATTAACTGTCCTTTTTTAATATCCATTTCAATTGTAGATGGTCTTTGCCTTAGCACTCCCCTATACTTTTTTCTTGGCTAATACACTATGAATCCATGGTAGGGAAGGTGGCCTCTAACTTGCAGTTAAAAGTTCCAGTTGGTCTTGTCCCACTCTCATCTTTCCTTCCTTAGTTATTTGCTCCCAATAATGCAGTTCATTTGCTAATTTTCTCCAATAAATTTCAGCCTCCTCTTGCCTATTTTCAATATCACTATTGGTATAATCTTTCTTCATTATTACCATGGCCAGTTCTTAATACTTTGTTATTTTGCAAGTACAATATTCTGAATGGTGGTGGTGGTCAAGTGCCTCCATCTTGCATCCTACTCTTTTTCCTTATTTCTTGAATCACCACCCTCATTCCATCATCATGCCTTTCTGGTTTAAGTTGTAAACTTCTGCTGGTGTTTATATACGCGTCTTCTCTTGGCAGTTTTGAAGTATCCCTTCAAACTGGGTAAGCCTAAACCACCTTGTTCTATGGGGTGAAACAACTTGCCCCACTTGTCCCTTGCCCTCTTCCCCTCCCACATAAATTACTTCAGCTCTTTTTTAATTATGAACCAAAAAATCTCCTCTGGTTGATAAAAACATGCTTTACCTGCATATAAAATTGGAGACTAGAAGCATTCACTGCTTATATCTCGCTATCCATATCCGTATCAGTAATCAAGAGCTTCCAATGTGTTTCAGTCTTTGTTGGCTTTTGTTTAGTTTCTTCCCACATGTCCTTAGATGCTATAATAAAATTATTTTATGTCCCCATAAGTATGGGTATTGCTGAACCAATTCACATGTACATAGTTTACTGTTACAGCCTTTATTTTATCTTCATTTATTGTATATCTTTTAAAGACTTGAAACTGCTTTAATAAATCCAGAAAATGACCCTTTCGTGTTGTTGAATATTTTAAGTACAAAGTAATGTTATCTGTGAAGAGTAGCTTTTCTTGATTACCCTACCAGCTATATCCTTGAATTTTATTATTTTCTTTGTCAGTGGATTAAAATATAACACAAATGAAGGTGAAAGAGGACATAACTTGTCTAGTTCCCCTGTTCAAATGCACCTTGACAGAGAGGAACCTTCCTACCACAACTCTTACCTCTGATCAGGGTTGCCAGATTTCTGACTGGCCAGGTAGGGACAAAAGTCTTTCACAGCAAGTGAAGACTTAAAAAAAAAAAAAAAAGAGGAAAAGGTCTTCCACGCTAGGTCTTTAATGCGGAACATCAGAGTTCCGCATTAAACAAAAGTAGCTCTGTTTATTTATTTATTTATTTATTTATTTATTTATTTTGATTGGCCTGGGCCAATCAAAAATAAGTAAACACTGAGCTACTTCTGTTTATTTCGCAGTTCCGCATTAAACAGAAGTAGCTCTGTTTTATATATATATATATATATATATATATATATATATATATTTTGATTGGCCCGTATACCGGTATACGGGCCAATCAAAAATTGCTAAACACGGAGCTACTTCTGTTTAATGCAGAACTGAGATGTTCTGCATTAAACACAAGAAGCTCCGTGTTTAGCGATTTTTGATTGGTCCGTATGCCAGTATACGGGCCAATCAAAAAAAAAAACACTAAGCGGAGGCTGCCCGGGATTTAAACCGGCAGTGCGGGACTTGGGATCAGGCTGCTGATCCCAGGACAGTCCCGCTCAAATAGGGACGTCTGGCAACCCTGCCTCTGATTCTTCATATATCTTCTTAATTAACCTTTTTTATTCTATTAAGGAATGCAAGTGCTAACATTGCCCTATTATGAAATCACAGCTGACTCTATTGAATGCCTTGTATGCATCAAGAGTAACCAAAAGTGGAGTTTCTTTGCATTCTGCTTTCTTTAGGATCATCATTTGTTATAGTAATGTTGTCAAATGTTTCCTTCCCTTTCCATAAAACCACAATGATTTATATTGATCATTTTTGGCAATGTCTTTGCTAGTCTCCTAACTTGTATAAACCTAAACACTTTATAATCATGGTTAAAATTGAAATTGGTGTATATGAAGCTGGGTCTGAAGGGTCTTTATCCCTTTGGGTAATTCAGCCACCACAGCTTTTCCCAAGATACTGGTAGCCATCCTTTTAAAATGTTGTTAAATAAAACCTTCAGGATCTTTATCACATTCTTCCCTCCTTAATACCACAGAAGTACATTATTTCTGGAAATTCCCATATTTGATTATACATCACCATGTTTTTATCTAAGTTTTCATATTGTAGCTGTTTAGTTCTTCAGAGATGCAGGTAGAATATGCATTCTATAATTTTGCTGGGTAGACAATATAGAGTTGCCATGTAGATTATTAAATTTGAGAGTAAACATTTAATGCAAATGCTGTGATCCAAGTTGGCTAAGTGGGATATTTTTACTGACTATATTGCATATTGCTGGACAGTTACTTGGTTTATGTAGGATGCTCTGAACAGTTTTGAGTTATGTTAATTTAAAGACTTATTGGAATTGTAGTAATTTAGTTTTGTGCTGTGTAGTAGCAAGTTTAGATTTTTTATTAATAAATATAGATGATTGATATAGTAATGTTGGAAGTAGAAGAGTTTGCACAGATATTTAGTACCGTGAACACAAATCCTGTTTTTGTAGGTTTTGGCCACTGTATAGTTGACAATGTGATCAAATTTTAGTTTGTCGTCTATGATTACTCTCAATAGTTTTTGTATAAGATCCATTCTTGAGTGGTCTCTTGTATATTGATAGCTAATTTGCTTATTTTATTTATGGGATAGAGGTGAGTAATATTCATTTAGTTTTTGTCATTAAATATCAACTGAGATTTTGCAATCCTTTCTTCTAGCTGTTGAAGACTGAATTTGTTAGTGTAGTTCCATGTATGTATTACACCATTGTTCATGTGAAATGGCTTTGTGTATATTATTGGTGAAGATACTTAATAGGAGTGGGGCCAAGGATAGAAACTTGAGATGGTCTTTTGTGGGTTAGAATGGGAGTTCTGTGTGTCTCCATTTCACAGTTTGACACATTCCATTAAGATGGCTTTTGAACCAGTTAACTGAAGTAACAGAGATGCCTAGTTAAGATAAACTGTATTATCGTATGCTGAGATACTGTACAGTTTAACATGAAAATTATGTCTAAGAAGGCTGTGAGAGCAGTGCTTGCACCATGTCCAGGACAGAAGCCAAGCTGTGTTGGTGACAGTAAATTATGTTGCGTTGTAGCTGTTTATGCATTTGTCAAGAATTTTAGAAAGAGGTGACTGTATTGAAATAGGCCCAGAGTATAGTCCTTGTCACATTTGTGGATTGGTACTGTGTACGGCAGTTTCCAGGTAGGGGGGGGGGCATACTGCTCCTTAACTGTTTTAGTTTTGATACTGGATATGCTGTGTATGTTACTGCTAATAGTAATGTTATCAGTGCTGCAGGAACAGTTTCTAATGTAAGTGGTTTTCTGATTTTAATTTGTAGTCACAAGAGCCATAGTAAAGATTTGTTTTTTACACTGGTTACAGTCTTAGAATTATCAGAACTGCCTAATGTCAGTATCAATGTTTGTGCCTACGGGACTTCTCTAAGGTGGCTGCACATTGAGTAACAGCTTAATTCTAGCTCTCCCAGGGTGAAAACAAACTTAGCAGAGAAATACAGCAGACCCAGAGTTCTGGGTAAATGTCCGTAACCGGCTAGTAAGTGCACTGCCTGGATGCCGGGGGAAAAAAAAGATAGAGGACCTGAAAGAAAATCCGCTACGTAACGGGAAAAAAAATGCTAACTGGGAAAAGTACTGCAGTTGTTCAGCAAAAAAATAAAGGGCAAGATACAGACATGACTTCCTAGAAGTAAGTATAAGGCAGCTGTACACAGACCTGACTAAAATAAATGAAACACTGATGGAGTATATCAACTCAAACAATGCAAGACTGGAAAAACTGGAAGAAGCTTTAAACAGATATTCAGCTAAGGTGATAAAACTGCAAAAGTGGGATGTCGCAATGAAGAAAAGGCTGGCTGAATATGAGACTGTGCAAGAGGAGATGTTTAAAAAAAATAGAAAAAGCACGTAGGGAAAACCCTGAGATTTTCTGCTATACCCAAGAAGCTGAAGGAACTGACTATATTAATTTTATGAAAGCACAAATAAGCAACTGGACTGGTATTCCACAACAGGAATTGTTAATTGAAAGGGCACATTGTTTGTATGCTCCAAAGCTGGCTGTGAAAAAAATAGCCTAGACCTTTTAATAGTAAAGATGCAATTTTACCAGCAGAAGGAGTTGATTCTGACAAAGCTGTGGCAGAAGAATAAACTACTAAAAGTGGGAGACAAAGCTGTGGCAGAAGAATAAACTACTAAAAGTGGGAGACAGAGTGTTTGTGGAGAATGACTACTCATTGTACACCAGGCAGAAGAGTAAATTTATTCCATTCGGAATATTGAGAAGCGGGTGTGAGATTCAAACTATTGTACCCAGCTATCTTCAAATTAATTTTCCCTGAAGGAACAAAATCATTTTTTGATTAAATACATGCTAAGGAAGAAATACAAAAGTTTGTCCAATGAAAAGTGAGCTGTGAAACAGAAGGAGATTCTGCTGCTTGTTCTTCTGGTAATAAAGTCCACAGAGAGACTGCCAGTGAAACCTTTTCCAGTGTTTCAACAGAAAGTGCTTGAGAGAGGCGAAAAGTACAAGTTGACTAGAAAAATCGAGAGTGTGTTGGAAATGAAGCAGAGTCAGGTCTTGAGAGATGGAGATGAACAGGAATAGAACAAGAAAATATGGAAATATTGGACTTGGAATTTGTTAAACTTGTAGGGGACTCTAAAGCAAATGCCCTACTTCATGTCTTTAAGAAATTACTGAGGAGAGAGAAAGTTAACTGTAAATAAAACAAATGTTTTATTAATAGTACAATTTAAATAGTGCATGATTTTCTTTTGCATGTGGGGTAAAATTAAAATGGAATTTAAAAGTAGGTTAGAAATAAAAGAAAGGGAGATTAATTTTTTTCCAGAGTGTAAGGGGGATACTAATGTAAATAGGTGCTTGTGTTTTTTTTCTCTTTCTTCATTCTTCTCTCTCTTTGTTCAGTTGTAAGAAATGTAGGCACTGCAGTGTAAAAAAAATTGGTTAAAAGAGTATGATAAAAGAAAAATGAGTGTGCTTTTTCTCATTTTTGCATAAGGGAAAGACTGGGTTAAGGCCATTAGCTGAATCTACTAACACGAAAAGCAAGTACATGAAAAAGAATATTGAATAGTATAGGGATTTTTCTTTCTAGTAAACAGTTTTGTTCTGGTTCTCATGTCTCTTGCAGACAATATGATAGAGAAATGGCTAGGAGAAAATGTTTCCCAGTTGAGAGAGCTATAAAGATAACACAAAGCCAGACAGAACTTAATAGAACTACAGGCTGTACCACACCTCTTGGTCTAAAAGAAAGGTTATCCATGCTTTCTGAAGTCTTTGCTTGTGTGTGGCTGTTGGTTTGGAACATTTGTTCCTGTCAGAGGACAAAACTTCAATATTTAAAAATGTACATAGTTTTGTGTTTGGTGTTTAAGCTAATAGGTTTTAGGGGTATTGGGGTGTTTTTTTAATTTTTTGTTTGGGTTTTTAATAAAACAAAGTTCTGTAAGATGTGACCATAGGCTCAAATGGAGATGGCAAGAAACCACTGTATAAAAGATTAAGCTGTCAAACAGTACATGCTTGTAACACAAAAGCTGGAACTAGATATTTAACCAAAAAAGCTGTTGTACATAAAAGGTGGGAATAATAATTTTTCAAGAATATGTTGCTTTTTGTAATGTCTTTAAATGTTAATGGTCTCACAGATCAGTACAAAAACAAAAGAGCAATGAACTATGTTAAACAATGTAGAGTGCCAATAGCTATGCTACAGGAGACACGCTTGGAAAGAAGAGAACATTTGATGAAGTGTTTTCAGGATTGCTATTCAGCTGAATACCTGGGGCAAAGGAAGATGAGTACTTGTATTAATTGCAAGAGGAGCTCCAATAGTGATGGGAGCTCCAATAGTGCTAGAGGATAAAAAAGACAATAATGGTAGATTTGTAGTACAAAAGGGCTACTGGCAAGAGAGGAGGATTACACTGGCATGTAGTTATATTCCACTGCAAACTACTGTAATAGAGCTTAAGAAAATTTGAGGAGAAATAATCAGCTTTCAGCAAGGAATATTATTTACAGGTGGGGACTGGATATCTGGGAGGCCCAGAAGGGAAAATACAACAAAGGAGGATAGATGTCTGGGGGGCCCAGAAGGAAAAATATAACAAAGGAGGGTAATTTTTTTTAAAGAAATGTATGAAAATATTTGGCATGGAATATGTGAATTCAGTACTAGGAGTTCAGAGTGAATTTGCATATTATTCCTCAGGGATACAAAAACCGTGTTAGACTAGACAGAATTTACATTTGACAGGAACATGTGCATGTAATTGAAGATCGTGTTACGTACCCATTAACTGTCTCAGATCATGCACCAATAATAACTAAAATAAAAACAGGACCCTGGTGCTTTCCACCTATCTGTTAAGAGAGGAATTTAAGGAATGGGTATTGGAAACTATTCAGTAGCTATTAGAGAAAATGCACATTTCTTCTGAAAGTATAGCTGGTAGCTAGGGAGTGGGGTGAAATTAAAATAGAATTTAAAAATAGGGTAGAAATAAAAGGGAGATATGGTTAGGGTAGAAATAAAAGGGATATATGGTTATGAAGTAAGAAGAGCTGTATAGAGGGATTGACAAATGTTAATGTATTGCAAAATGGGGGAATCTTGTAAAATGAGGGAATCTCACACAAGAAGAGGAGCAACTGCAGAATGCTAAACAGAAAAGAAGGGATTACCTCGATAATATGCATGAGTTTAGAAAGATTGCTGTTAAGCAGCTGTTTTTTGATAATAACTTGACCAAAAATACTTTTAAGAGTGATGACTTAGGCAACAGAAAGTAGAAAAGGGCTATCACCAAGCTTAGGGAGCTTATAACAAGGAAGATAATTTAGAAATATTTTGGAAATTCTGTGAGTCTGTATAAAGCAGAGAGATATGAAAATGTACAAATAGAAAAGTTTATGGAAGCATTAAATATGCCAAGGTTAAAGGTAGATGAGACTCAATTGCTAATAGGATAGGAGGAAATGAGATAAAAGTGATGTATAACCAGTCTATAGGAAAGTCCCCAGGAATAGATTGTATTCCTGTGGAAGTTTGGAAGCTAGGAGGGAAAAACTGATAAAGATCTGGAAGAGTATTTGTTTAACAGTATTTGTTTAACAGTATTATAAAAGGAGGAGAAGTACCAACATCTGGAAGAAAGTGGTGGTAGCTTTTAATACCTAAAGAGGGTAAAGATCCATAATATCCAGCTTCATACAGGCCCATTTCAATACCCGACCATGATTATAAAGTGTTTGTCTGTAATGGCTGAAAGAATGGCAAAAGTGATGCTAAACTTGATAGATGTATATCAGTGTGATTTACGGAGGGAAGGCAAACATTTGACAAAATTAATAGAACAGCGATGATCCAGGGAAAGCAGAATGTAAAAATACCACTGTTATTGGTGGATCTTCATGCAGAGAAAGCATTTGACAGAGTTAAGCTGGGACTTTGTGAGCAGAGCAATGGAAGCATTTGCATTCCCTGCTAAAATTATAAGGTTGATTAGTAGGATGTATGAGGGATCAGTGGCAAACATTAAAGTGTGTGGGGTTGTCTCTGATTTCTGCTGGAGCAGAGGAAGCAGGCAGGGGTTTCCTCTCTCTCCTTTTTATTGGCATTATGTTTAGAACCATTGGAAAAGAAAATAAGGGACTCAGAAATTCAAGGATGTAATTGGTGTGGTAGTCAGAAAAAAGCTGGTAGATGATATTATTTTATACCTGACAGAATGAGAAAGGGGCATTGCAGTGTTGTGGAACATACTGAGATGGTTTCAAATCTTTTCATGATACAAAACTACTCAAGCTAAACAAAGGCAATAATGGTTAATTATGTACCCACACATGAATTGGTTCAGCAATATCCATATTTATGAGGACATGCTAAAATGGAAGTATTTAGGAATATGGATTAAAAATGATTCCGGTGTGGCAGCTAAGGATATGCGGAAAGAGCCTAAACAAAAGATAACGGAGCTTCCATTTTCTCAGGTTTTGTATTATATGTATATTGATAGTAAGAGGTCAGATATATTTTTATCAAACAGAGGAGAAGTTGTGGATAGCAATTAATAAACAGCTAAAGGATTTTATCTGGGAGGGGGAGACGGCAAGAGTCAAGTGGGTTAAGCTTATTCTTCCAATAGAACAAGGTGGATTGGGATTACATGATTTGAAGGGGTATTTCAGAGCAACACAGTTAAGACTGCTATACATGGCACGAGCACAAATAATTCAAAGTTTAAAGGGATGATGAAATGGGGGAAGCAGGGGAAGCTGAAGAAGCAAGGAGAGATTGGGGTTTTGGATACAGACTTTTAAGAAGAATAACAATAGTCACACAGAATATTAATTCATAAAATAGAAAGGATTCTAAGAACTAATACAAAAATGGAAACTATGGCACTGAGAATGGAAAGTACAACCACAAACTTTAATATAAACCACTTAAAACCAAAAACGATAAGTGCTTTTGTCCGTTCAACTGTGAACTTCTTCTTCAGATAAAATTAAAATTCCATCAATTCAGTTAAATACCAAACATCAAAACACAGCTGGTGGACATTATCATACAGTTCTCAATCATTCGCTAAAACCCAACCAAGTCAACCAATGAAAACTAGCATTCCAAATCCAATAGCTTTTCTTAAGATAGTGTAGAGCCAAAGCTCATAAATATTCAGCACTCACTCCTTCATGCTAATGGGTAACCCAGACCACCGTCCCCCAATAAGCTATCCTAGAAAATACTGCATTCATTTGTGTAGATTCATGGCACCTCCAAGGACCTTATTGGTACTTTATTCCCTACACTTCTGAACAGTAATTCACATTTTGCTTGTCTTGTTATTTTTCAGCCTACATTATATAAACCTAAAGGAAACAATCATCTTCCTATTTAGTTCCAAAGAACACTTACTCATAGAATGCTCGTATAACAAGCATCTACATAATTTAAATTACTGGAAAAAAATTAATATAATTTATTAATTTGGGTTAAGACATCACTCGAGTTACACTACCCCCACCCTGTTTCTATGTTTTTTATTCATACAAAAGAGTTACTTTGGCATTGTAAAATTATTTTCAGCTAAAGTCTGCTACTCCTAAAAGCACCATTTAGATCTATTTCTAGGGTGTTCCACTCAGAGGGGTTTTGGGTCTCATGACTTACAAGATTCTCATGATATCCCCCCTTGTCATTTCAGATCCCAGTGTTGGGGTTTGTCAGAAGAGAATTCACTTGGTGGAGTCGAAAGATACCCCTAAATCCAGGTCTCCCCTTCTCTCTCCATGTTTCAAAGCAGTCAGTCATCACAGACTCCTCAGACTTTGCTTGGGGAACAGTTTCATGAGGGATAAAAGTGCAAGGTGTGTGGGACACGAAGGGCAGATGCAAGCAGATAAATAAGTATAAAAAAGATGCTTGTCCTGATGAAGGCACTCCACTTTTTCAATCAGTTTTGGTCCCTGGGACCTCTTTAGGTTGTCACAGAGAATACCATAGTCATGTAG
Organism: Protopterus annectens; assembly: GCF_019279795.1. Classification (NCBI taxonomy): domain Eukaryota; kingdom Metazoa; phylum Chordata; order Ceratodontiformes; family Protopteridae; genus Protopterus; species Protopterus annectens. The sequence continues at coordinate 596,987,262 of NC_056727.1, forward strand.
TATATTAAGCAAGGGGGGGGTTGTACCCTGTTTACAGACTAGCCATATTAGCTTGGGATATAGCTTCACAGCACAATCTCACTGAACAAGCATCATGCATTTCGTCGGAACAAAATTGTGTGGTAGATAAGCCGAGCAGTGCAAGGGCAGACCATCATGACTGGAAACTAGATCAGGGGGTCTTTCATAATTTGATTCATCTGTGGGGAGTTCCTCAAGTAGACCTGCTTGCCATCTCTCTGAATAATCAACTGGTAAGGTTCTGAACCAGGGCTCTCTGCAAGAAGGCCTGGAAGACGTATGCCTTTTTTTTTTTTTTTTCCTTGGACAGGAATGTTCCTGTATGCTTTTCCATCCTTTCCACTAATGTTCAGTGTACTTCTAAAGATTCAGAGGGAATCACCCAAGATCATTGTGGTGACTCCCTTCTGGCACAGACAACAGTGGTTCTCCCTTTAGAAAATGGCCAGGGGCAATTACCACAAGCTTCCTCACAGGCTGGATCTACTTGCACAAGAACAGGGATGTTCTGATACACCTTTGCAACAGTCAACGTCAGTTGACTGCCTGGACAAATAGGGTCTTAATTCTTTTAAACTGAGGAGATTCAGCAGGTACTAAATGGAGGCAAGTAAGCCTGCTTCTAGAAAGTCCTATATTAGCAAATGGAAAAGGTTATGTTGTCAGCATAAACTACAAAATCAACACCCATTCTGGGCTAGTTGTTCTCTGGTTTTACAATATTCTGTACATTATTATCATGTGGCCTTTCTTACTCCTCTGTCAAAGTTCATTTATTGGCCATTTCAGCATGTCTGCCTATCAGTCCTCCTTTTTCAATGCATTCTGATGTCAAAATGTTTTTGAAATGGGGGCTTCATTAGACGCCTCCAAGAACTCCCCTCCTTGGGATCTTAATTTTGTGTTAGAGAAGCCAACACTTGCTCGATATGAACCAGATAACCTGACTGACTTGAGGTTCTTAACATGGGAAACAGTTTTACTTATTTGACCTCTGCAAGAAGTGTATCTAAATTGCTAACTCTCTTTTATTATCTCATTTTCCAGGGGGATAGATTTTTTTTTGAGAACTAATCCTCCTTTTTTGCCTAAAGTGGCATCCTAGTTTTCTTTGACAAACTTTCTATCTCCCTGGTTCCTTCCTGAACCCAAAAAAACTATGAGTTGACCCAGTCATTTGGGATTTTGGAAGTTCTATGAACAGTGACCTAATCTTTGAAAAACATGTCTATTGTTGTAAATAAGTCCTGTTTTGCACAGCTTTATAAACCTAGGGATTGTGTCTAGATTAGGGATGTCATTTTCCCCCTTTACTCAGCCCTCATTAGGACAGTCATTGAATATAATGCACCCTTTGGCATGTATCTGTCCAGACACATGCAGCAACTGGAACGCCCATCGACCATGGAATGGGTAAGGCCAATCTATAACCAAATTGGATAGGTTATTTTGAGCACAAAAAGGGAAATTGGCTAGGTTTGAAATGGTCTGCAAGGGCAGCTGGCCTAGTACTTACCCTTGAGAAAGGATACTCCATATTTTGCATGTCCACAGACAACCTGGTTACTATCTTGACAGAACTAAATCTTTCAGATCAATTGTTCATTTCTTGTGAAGGGAAGAAGGGACAAACTGCGTCAAAACAATTGTGTAAGGCCATTACCTTTTTGATATACTTGCCCCAACGAAAGTATTCCACTAAGGGTCAATTCCCACTCTACCAGTGCTTTGGCTTCGTGTATGGCTTTTTGGAAAGTACTGGATTCTAGAAGAATTCTAGAAGCTGCAACTTGGTCCTCTGTACATATTTTTACAAACCACAATAAGCTTGATTTCTTCTCTAGGTCTAAATCTGGCTTTGCAAGGATCATTCTTCAGGCGCTGCTGGATTCTTCTCCTTACACCTTCCAAATGTAGTAAGCTAGGGTAATCTACCCACATAGCTAAGGTTACTGCAGCAGTGATCCATTTGCACATCTATTGTTGTTATAGTAAGTTTACTTACACAACTGGTACTTTTCCTGTTTCTGAACATCCGGGTGAAAAGTTTGCAAGTAGTCAAATGTAAAGTCCTGTTTTTCCCGCTGTCAGCTTTGACATGACCATGTCAAATGCTGCTACATTTTTCTCTCTTGCAACTTGTTGACAAACATTTCTGCCTGTGATTTTGGCTTTATGGCAACTGACCAATATCACAAGCATTGCATGAATACTGGCTTATTTTAAACTGAACCTAACAAAACCTAAGAAGATTGCAGAATAAGAACGCTTTTCTTTTGCAGACTTAAAAGAAAACACTGCCTTTACATTCCGATGAAATTTGTCTAGATAGTGAGTGTTATGGAAAAGGTTTGTCTAAGATAAGACATCAGGATTAGGGTTAGTGGGAATTAGTGAGGTGTGCTGGGGGTGGAAACCTTGCCTTAGAAAAACTCTTTTCATAAGACTATTTTCATTTAATCTTGCTGCTAAATTATAAATACACCGTTTCAAACATACAAACATCTGAATGTGCATCTTGTATATAAACACTTATGCTGGGAGCTGTTGAATTTTTTACAGCCTCAGACTGAATTTTTATCAGGCAGTTGTGTGCTCTTGGACTTTTGCTTTACTTTTATTATAGCGGTTTTTCATCAGTTTGCTTTGGTTACTGTATTTTCGAGCTGATTGGAACAAAAATTGTAGTACTGCAATATTGGCTGAAATCTCAGTCTGTTATGTCATTTATAAAATGTTGTTGTTTTGTATGCTTGTCCATGCACAATTTGGGTCCCTTTTACATGAAAGAGCTTATTGTGCTGTACTGCACTTCTCTGGCTTTGCCATGCAAGTGTTGCTGAGTTGTTCCACGGATGAGGTTGGAAACATCTGTCTGTTGGGCCTTTTCCCGTGAGGCCCCTCGGTTGTGGAACCTGTTCCTATGTTGGCTTAGGGATTTTGCCAGTCTGGCAGGCTTCCTTAGGTTCATTAAAGTCTTACCTTTCTGAACTGGCTTTCAGTGGTGGAGGTGTCCTTTTGCTGAATGAGTCGAGTTTGTTTAGCTTTGTGTGCTATTTTTCTCATCGCATTATTTGTAACCACTTGTTTTAAATTGATGGTATTATTTAGTAATTTACCATTTTTTTGTACTTTGCATTTTATGGTAAATGTTAACTGCGGTGGCGGTGCTGCGGTAGCGTTGTTGCCTCGCAGTAAGATATTGTCCTGTTAGATTCTCAGCTAGAGCATCTTCTGTGTGGAGACATGCGTGAATGGGCGTATCTTCGTTGAAAGTTGTGCATCAGGACTGGCAACTCTGCACGTAAAAATCTACTGCCAATCATTGGCAGACTGGAGTTCCGCTGTGGCGACCAACTGGGAAAAGCCTAAAGACACAACAACAACATTGTACATTTTATTTTATTGCTAGTATTTCATTTGACTTGTACATGGTGCTTTGTAGAAAAATTTGATTTTGTGCTGATAAGGATTAACGGTTGTAAGATGCATATTCGTTAACATGCAGTCTCTAGGATGTTCAGCATTCGTACAAGGTACATGTGCTGTCGGACCCTCAACCAAGCTCTAGACCAGGTAAAGATATCAAGGAAAATACATCACTAGATGTTTAAAAACTTTTCTACAAGCAGTGGTAGAGCCCCTAAATTGGGCAGTTATGTCTCATGACACAAGGTAAACAATGCTACTTTTAACATGGCATCAATTTATTCGCCTCTTATCTTCAGTGAAAATAAACCAACAAGCCATACAAACGACTTTCTGTAAAGGCATCCCTAAAATTACCATCATGCTTGGTGACTTCAACTGTAGTGCCTGGAAAGTAAATGCCTCCAAAGCCGATTTCAACAATATAGCCTTAATCAGACAGTTAATAATGACACTGCACTTTATCTAGTAATGTCTAATACTAGTAATTAATAAAGTAGCTGTCCTCTTTTATTATTTTAGTGACCATTGTCCAGTTTTATCGACTGTTTCAAAACTTCGAACACCTCCCCCCCCCCCCACAGACTGTCATTGGGAGATCATTCACAGTGCATGAACTAAATAACCTTAATGCCATTCTGGATTGTATAGGTTAGGCCCTTTTATTTTCTTTTGCTAACGACTCATTAGCCCCTTTTTCATTTCCTTTCTGTTCTCTGATATCCAAAACTCGCTTTTCTACCTCTCAAGAAGATTCAGAGGTCAGATGTGCCCTTTGCTCACTAATGAGATTGTAGATATTAGGAAAGAAAGACAGTGCCTGCCAGACTTGGAAACTATATCCATCAGATACCACTATATCCATCAGATACCAAACTGAATAAAGTATACCTCCATAGAAAACAAAATTTAATTGCAACAAACTGTGCCAAAGCATCATACCTAAGGCAGAAAGAATGAAGAGAACTGTGTATCTCTAGTAATTCTAAGCCATTTTGGAGAGAAATAAGACAAATCTCTTGAAACATCATTGACTTCTGTTTTTACTTGAGAATTCTAAAAAGTTCATAGTGTAAGCCATACAGCTTGTGCTGGAAGGTCCTTCCAGAGGGACATTCCCATTTACAAATCAGAAACATACTAGATGCAGTAAGGTATTGCTGATCTGCATGTCGTGCTAGTAACCTGCTACTCGTGCAGGCAGTGGCATCCTCTTAGTATCTGTCTGTGTGTCTCTCTTGCTGCTAGTCTAGGCAGTGGCATATCTCTCTGTCTTGCACGTGCGCTCGTTCACTCTGTCCCTGTACCCCTTCCTTCTAACGTCCTGTGATTCCTCCCTACCCCATAATGCTGTACTGCCACTAAAGGACAAATGTACAAGTCCCTGGTGGCATCCTCCAACCTCTTGATCCAGTAGTGTCATCCTCTTATCTTCAGTATGCTATTCTGTACCTTAAGACACTTTTATGGAGTTTCCCTGGTATTTACTATATCCTTTGTCCGTTCCCTGTAGTAACGCTGGTGCCATTACGGCATTTTAAACATTAATTCCTTTTGTCTGGTGGTTCTGTCCACCTCTGGTCCCTGTTTAGATGCTGGTGCCATTACAGCATTTTAAGTAAGCCCTGGTGTGTAGTCCCCCTCCCACCACATTCATGTTTCACAGTTGAACATGGCCTTTTGGCCATTTTCACTACCACACAGTAGTGGGGATGACCATGCTGATCTACACAGCTGAGCAGTTACTTGAATTTAAATGTCTTCCTGGAGACAGTTCTGTTGAGAGAGTTGTTTGTTGTTTGTCTATCGGCTTTTCACGGTTGGGGGTCGCCACAGCGGAACTCCGGTCCACTAAAGATTGGCAGTAGATTTTCACGAATGCCGAGGTGCCAGCTCGACATCCAGCCTTCAATGAAGGCACGTCCATTTACTCTTGTCTTTCGAACGCCCACCCAACTGCGGGGAGGACATGCAGACTCCACACAGAAGGCATTCCCTGCACTCCAGCCAAGAATCGAACTGGGGAACCTCTTGCTGTGAGGCAACAACGCTACCGCTGCACCACCGCAGATTCACAGTTCTGTTGAGAGTCCAAGGCTAATTAGCATATGCCCCCCCCCCCCAGATTGCCTCATTAGCATTCAGTAAGGCCACAGGACCAGCCCTTCATGGTGCAGCACATCTTCGTGTTGGGGATCATGCAACACCTTGTAAGGGTGCTTGCTGAATAGCAAAAAGGTATTGTGACATGTACATCTCTGTGTATATGTCAGTGCCTCAATGAATGCAACCATTTTTCAGCCAAAGTCAGCCCTTTTATGCAGTAAATTTCTCAAAAATGCAGCAGACAAAATTGTAAAAGCCTCTTTGACTCAGTTTTAATCTATCCCTTACTACAGGTTCAGTTCCTTTAGCCTTTGCACACACCGCAATCATCCCATTCCCAAAAATTTCGGCTCCAACCTGTGCTGTATTCCTAAAGAATTTTTTAAAAAGCTGGTATACAGTCATTTATTTAAGTTCATGAATAGCTGTGGCTAGCTGATTGCCAGCATAGATTTTAAAATGCCTTTATTAATACAGTGATAGTCTGATTACAAGTGTTTTGTTGATAGACTGCCTCAAAGGCTGGAGTCATATCATAAATTGCTACTTAAAGTTCAGATGTTCAACTTTGGAGATCATTTTGAAATGGCTAACTGTGATGTTCATCATTCCCTCTTCTGCAGTAGCCCACAGGCTGTATGGGTTGTTTCCTGCCTAGGAAACAACAACTGGCCAGCTTCAAAAATCTCTGCTGCCGCATCATTCATTCATTCCTGACTGCTGATTAGCTAATTGGCTAATCCCAAGGAAGGAAATCGGGAGCTGAAGTGAAGCTTTCTTCAGTCATTTCTTGCTATCTCAAGAAAAAGCTTCTCTTGGGCTTCACAGGAGCAGTAAACTGCCAAGAGCTTCATTTCTGACAGATGAGCCCTAGTTAGGGAACCCTTCAACTCTCTAAATATTTTTTCTTAAAAGGGCAATCTATTTTTGACTAAAAAGAGGTAATTTTACCTTTAAGAAACACAGTATTTTTCCAGTTTTGCAACGTTGCTGTCAGGCTGTTATTTTATAGCTAGTAATATTTATTAATGTTTTGGTTCTAATTTTGTGAAAAGTGTACTACTTTTGTAAGTTTTGAATTTTGTGGGACACAGATTTAAAAAGGAATGGGCAGGATTATTTGTATAAATGTAATTTTTATGCTCACTGCATGACAACCTACCTGTCCTAATTCTGTCAATGTTTAAACAGCAGTGACAGGGGAATTCTGTTCTAGCCTTGCTCTTTCTAAGCTAAGCAATTGGAAAGCGTTAGTGTAAGTGTGCTGCTTGCAAGCATTCACTGACAACTTTTGATTGACTAGCTCCAGTTACACTTACTGTTTTGGTGCTTCTTTCCCAATTACAACACAGAAGCTCACCCTTGTCTGGTTGGTTGTTCTCCATCAGTAACTAGAAATTTCACTTGCCAAATAATAATTGCTGTTGTCATGGAGTCAGTCTGCGCCTCAACCGATAGTGGATGAACAAACAGTGGCCATTGTTTGTTTCTTCCTTAGACCACTGTTTTTCCCTCTTCAGCTTCCTCTGTTGTAGCCCTGTCGGCCAGCCTGAACCAAAGGAAAGCTATGTCCTCTTTGGCTGTTATGGTGCCTGATAGAGGCATGGG
>NC_056727.1:596996418-597036649 GCF_019279795.1 Protopterus annectens
ATGGCAAAAATGTTTTGGATTTTATATTTTTTATTGCCAATATTGTACTTTAATCTATGTTCTAAGATGTGTGCTAAGTACTGATACTGATTTTGTATAAACTCCATGTCAAAACGTTATACCAAGGAGCTTTTCTCCCCGGGCCTCTGCTGAAAATGGGGTTCTGATCCAGTCAGACTTTCCTGGTCACCAAAAATCAATAAATAAATAAACATAAACACTAAAGGCTCACTAGTAGAATATATCCCTTCTGTTTAGTCTTTGTGGACTAGTTCTTTGCCACCAGCTGCTCTTTTTTACATACACTGTTTACCTCCAACTGTCTAAATCACTGATTGAGCAGGCTGTACCAAAGGAGAAAAAGTCCAAAAAGGTATTCCATGGGATTAGCTCATTAAGCTATCCTTCCTGCTTTAAAGTGTACTGAAGTCATATTCACTTCTACAGTTTTTACATATGTCTCCATCTTTCTTCTTTTCCACATTTGGCACAATTTTATGATGTTTTTGTATTTTCATGCTGGATAATCCCCTTCAGCTGTCAGTCCATGGCTGTTGTCATGACATAGTTTTGTGTGTGCTACTGTCCTGCTTTAGGCACTATAGTCACTTCTAACACCTGTTGGCAATGTGTATTGCAGAGGTTTGCTCTGATGCCTGTCAGAAGGTGTCTGTGTGGATGCCATTAATTGGGAGAGAAGGTTTGTGGGCAAGTGAAATATATTGAACTACTCATCAAATGCATTTCTATGAAGTGGCAGTCTTGAAAAAAACCCTGGTTTGCCGTATTATAGCTGGTGTTTTCCATTCTGTATATGATGTGGTATACTAAAGCCTATTACACTGTACTGAGCTGTTCTTGAGGAAAAAAAAATTCTATTTTTTAACAGCTGCTTTCTTACAACTTATGCTGCACACAAAGTGCTGACTGCAAAAGTGGTATCTGTATTCCTTTCTATACTGGCATTCAGAAGTGCTGGTATGGCACTGGCAGCACTGACCGGCATTTGAAAATCCTGCCCCCAATACATTGCGCCTGAGGAAGCTGTCTCCTTTGTCCCACCCTGGTTATACCTCTGATACTGCATGTCATATGGATCATGGAAAGAGACCGCTTTTTGCCTGCACAGCAGGTGGGCATCTTGAGGGGTTACTGCTGATTGCCATTCTCGCTGGGGTGAGTGTAGAAGTCACCACCACCCTACTTTTGGTGGTGGTGGGCATAGTTGAGTCAGATTGTTGTAGAGGGTATTTGTTGACGTTGCTAGTGGTGGACACATTTTGCAAGGAAGATAGGCTTGGAGTGGAGTTGTGATCATTGCTAGACATTTGAAGGATTTGGTGGGGTCCCAAAGACAGTCAGTGGTCAGCTTTTCTGTTTGGCTTTGTAGTTAGAGAAACAACGTCTTTAGCTTTTAGCGAAAGACACTATGGAGGCAACTTCCACTGTGATTGACAGGAAGAAGACCAAGAAGTCTTGGTCCAATACTTCTGCCGTACCACCTCCGCTGGACATCTCTCCCAGGGCTAGTGAAAGGATTGCCCTGTTCCTCCATTGGATTCCTCTGGATCCGATGTCATACACGTTCCTGGAAGCATTGCAGATGTCTTCTTCATATGTTCAGGGGTGACTGCGGCTGATTATTACTAAGGGCCTGGGGTGTTTCTCAGATTTTGATTGGAGAGGAAGTTCCGACTATGATTGTGGAATGTTGCCTGGCATCTGATCTTCCTAAATTTTACAAGGCAGATGTTCCTTTGAGAAAGAAATTAAAAAAAAAAAAAAAAGTTTCTCCTACTCCTAAGCACCCTCAAAGTGAATGGCAGAATTTTAGTTGGGGTTGTTTAATGCTCCCTACGGCTTTGAAACATCAAGGAGCTCTGTTCCTACTCCACCTTGGTCTTCAACTCCTCTTAAAAGGCCTAGGGAACAGGATTCCTCTGAAGAAGGGGGGGGGGTTCATATGTGAAATTTCTTGCTTTTACATCCCACATTCCTTCTCTTTTAGACTGTGGTTGTAAGGAAGAGGAGTCTACTAGTCCTGACTCTCCTTTGAGGAGATTTCCTGCGGGGGCACAATTTCCAGGGTGATGGAATTTTTTTTTTTAATGAAATTGTGCTCAGGTTTCTGAGGTGCAGAAGAGGTATTACAGGCTTCTGCAAATGGACTCTCCCACACCTTCTGCTGTCCCTCCTATTTTGGCTGCCTTGTTGGGTGCTTTTTCTAGTGTGTCTCAGGCTCCAGGCTCCCAGCCCCCTCAAAAAACTGAGAGGTTTTACAGAGTACCTGAGGATTGCAAATTATTTTATAGATGTCCTTCAGCTGACCTCTCTGTGGTGTCTGACAAGCCATCTCAATTACTTCCCTCTACAAAGTTTCTTTTTCCTGATAGACAGTAGGATTATGGAAAGGCTAGGTAAGAAGGCTTATACCTCTGTTACCTTGGCTTTTAGGGTTGTTAATTACCAGACTAATATGTCCAGATATATGTTGGCTCTTCTCTCTCAGGCCTGTCAAGTAATTTCTGATCTTCCTGATTTTGAAGAGAAGACTTCTGCTCTCTCCTTGTTAGGGAAGACTTCTCAGGTGGCTGGCCATTCTATTAAGTGTGGTTATGATGCAGCAGAGGCCTGTTCCAGAGCTGCTGCTTTTGGTTATGGGAAGAGGAGATATTCCTAGCTTCAGCATCAACCTTTGCCTGATGATATTAAGGCTAAGTTGATGGATGCTCCTCTGGATAACAAACACTTATTTGGTGCAGCTGCTGCTGATATGTTTGCCCCTTCAGGATAGGAGCAGGTCTTTGCAGGAACTTAAACATGCTTTTGTTTCTACTGTGCCTAAATTTCAAAGAAATTGTCGTGATAAGCTGGCCTTTGTTGGCAGTCTTGTCTTCCTCATAAGGGGGGGGGGGGTAAATGTGCTCTTCCTGCTAAAGCTACCCAGACTCCTGTGACCCAAAAAGCTCCATTTCGAGACAAACCATGTGCTGTCTAACTATCCTGTTCCTCTCAGCTACGTTCCTATTTCTCTTCATCTTTCCTTATCATTTACAATTTGGTTAAATATTACTCAGGATTCCTGGGTTAGCTGCCTCAGGTATTGCATGGTCTGAAAATCCCTTCCTCCTTTCAGGGCATTCCTCAGGCCCCTGGAGAACAGTTGGATGTTCTTCGTGTTTCACTGTTGTAGTCCTCTCACTTGGGTTATCTGCTTGCAGGTAGCCCTCAGTCAGCCCGAATACCAGAGACTTAATATTTCTGATGATGTCAGGGGAATAAAAACAGACAGCTGATGCCATTACATCAGTCTTTCTTGCCAAGGAGCCCGAAACAGAAGCAGTTGGCAAGTGCTAGTCGGCAATTTTCGTTTACGAATTTAATAATCCTGAAATCTTCTAAAGCTAAGTACCCTGTTGGTGATCCTTTTTTCTTGCTCTAACTGATGTCAGAAAAAGTTGACCGTTGTCTTGCCTGTGGAAAGCAAATACCTCAGAGATTTTCAGTCTTACTGCGTCACCTGTTTAGGCCCAGACCACGACGTCCCTCGCTGTCGGTTTTGTGCCTTATTTAACACCTGAACCATTTGTCATCTGGCTGTCTCTGTCACTAAATTCTTTTGCTGTCGATCTCCATATTCTGAAATGGCTTCGGTAAGCCATCCGACTACCGATATTCTGAAAAAACATAACGATACAGAGAGACAGACTGCTTAGGTCCAAAACTGCAGACGATGCTTCTGTTAAGCTAGTTGCCAGTCAGCCGGTACTCGGTGAGATGCTTTCTCAGCCCCTGATGCCCGCTTCACTGGATTCGCAGGCCTCTACTGAGACCCATTTGGAGTCTGGTTTGCCGCAAGACTCTTCTTCGACTGTGGAACCTGCGGATGTCTCTATCTTGGATGGGTCTGGAGCCATTGAGCAGGCACCGGCTTCTGAGGCAGTTATTCGATCAACCGATGTTCGACTCAGACGACTTTTTTTAACCAAAACTACAGAGTTTCTTGGGCCCAGAGTATGCACTACGCCTAGAAAACCGACGACCAAAGTGCATGCACCTGCTCTCATGCCACAAAAACAAATGCTTAGAAAATGGATGAATACCTTATTACGCTGATTAGGGGAAGTCAGCCTTCCCCTGCTAAGAGACAGAGTCCAGTCCCCTTCAGCTTCTACAGACCAGGAGTCCAATGACTGAAATTTCTGATTATGAAGACGTGCCCTTATCTGCTTATGAGGATTCAGATGCAGAGGAATCCATTCCCTCTGCCTCCCCCTCCAGAGGATTTTTCTTTTGGTGAAACCTTGCATATCTTATGAGAGCATTTCCACTGGGAATGCCAAGACTATCCTCAGTCCAAAAAGAGACTCAGAGAATTTCTAGAGTTGCCTCAACACAGGCCCTTAGCAGTACCCTCTGTCCTGGATGTTGTGAATGATGTTTTTATGGAATACAGTCTTACTCCTGACACTTTACCTCCTGCCCCTAAGAATCCAGACAGGTACTACAGAGTACCTGACACTCACAAATTTCTTTTCAGGAATCCTACTGCTGACCTAGAGATCATTTCCCAGGGGCCTAAAGGTATCAAGGCTACTACAGCCAAGAATCCCACCCCTTTGGGCAGGGATTCCAGAGCTTTGGACAGATTGGTTAAGAAGGTATATACCTCTACAACTCTTGCTGTTAGGGCATTGATTTGTCAGTTTCACATGCTGAAGTACCAGCAACATATCATGGAACTTATTAAACAAAAAGTGGCAACATTTTCAGACTGTGCAGAAAATAAAGAATTGCAGGAGTTTATGCAATCTGCAAGCCAAGTCAGCAAGCATACTTTGGAATGTGGCCTTGACACCCTAGAAGCATAGAAGCAGCTGTCACTGACTCTGTACTGAGAAGACATGCTTGGCTGAAGGAGCAGACATTGCCAGACCATGTCAAATCAAAGTTACTAGACGCTCCTTTAAGTAAGGATTGTTTGTTTGGCACCAAAGCAGAAGAGGTTCTTAAAAAGATGGAAGAAAAAGCTAAGTCTATGCAGACTGTTTAAAGAATTCTTACAAGTACGCCGCCATAGATTCAGTAGGCATTGCCCTTCAAAACACTGGTCTTTTCCAGCCCCCTCCAGGCCTTCACAAACCCAGGCCCAGGGGAAACAGACCACCCAGACTACAGTCTCAGAGGATGCAGAGGTCTAAGCAATGGAGTGCCCCCACCCTTAAAGTAGGGAGTGGTAAGCCACCTCCTTACGGAAACCGCTCACAATGACTTCTTTACTCCACTCCCCAGCCCTGCCCATTTGCTTGTGCCCCTAGGAGGAAAACTTGCCCTTCATGCAAAAAAACTGGATGTTCATCACTCAGGACTGGTGGGTCCTCAACATTGTATCCCAGCGGTACAAATTTTATTTCCATTCACTGCTAACTCCAAGTGGGTTTCCAGACCTTCCTCCAAACCAGAGGGGTCAAGGATTTTACTCCAGACTCTTCCTGGTACCCAGGAAAGAGGGCTCTTAGCACCGAGTCCTGGATCTTTCCATTCTCAGCACCTGCTTGGTGGTACCAAAATTCAAAATGCTTACCCTGCAACAGCTTCTTCCTATGCTAGCCAAGGAGGCCTGGTTAGTCACCCTAGAATTAAAAGAAGCCTGTCTGCATATCCCTATAATGGAATCATGCAGGAAGTATATACGTTTCAGGGCAGGATCTATGCATTATCAGTTCTCTGCACTTCCCTTTGGCTTATCTACTGCGCCCAGAGTATTCACAAACTGTCTGGCTCCAGGCATTGCATACTGTAGGCAGAGTAATACCCAAATTTACCAGTACTTAGATGACTGCCTCATTCAGGCGGACAGTCACGAATTGCTGCTGCAGCACCTGACATTTGTGAAAAACCTTCTCACCTCCTTGGGGTACACCATTAACGAAAAGAAATCAAAACTGGTACCCATTCAAAAGATTGTATTCCTGTGAGCAAGCTTGACCACAACTTCCCAGATGGCATTCCTCACCTCAGAAAAACAAGTCTGTCTGACAGACTACTTCAAACAAATGGCTACCAGAACCCAGCTGTCTGCAAGAAAAATACTGCAAGCCCTAGGGTTCATGGCCTCATGTGTACTGCTGATTCCATATGCAAGACTGCATATGAGGAAAATCCAATAGTGGTACTTTGGTGCCAACATTCTCAGGACCTGGAAACAGCATTCCTGTCATACCCTGTCTAGGGACAGAGTTCCTCTGGTGGGCAGAAGCATGCAACCACAACAAGGGACTGCCATTTATTCAACCCCAAACCGCCCAGACCCTAACCACAGATGCATCAGACTATGCCTGAGGGGCACACATGGACGGGAAATGTATTCAGGGTCACTGGAGCCCAAGTCAAATTCATCTGCACATCAACCAGAAAGAGATGCTAGCTGTACAGAATGCCCTGATAGCTTTCATATCCCTAATCTTTCCAGGACAACTGTTGATAAAAACAGACAACACCACAGTTATGTCGTACATCAACAAGCAGGGGGGAACCCATTCCTACCCAAGCTGCAGGCTAGCCATGGCCCTGTGGAACATGGCCTTGGACATTCAAGTCCATCTGCAAGCTCAATTCCTGCCAGGCAAACAAAACTTACTGGCAGACGACTTAAGTAGAAATCTCCTAGATCCACATGAGTGGCAATTGGAGCGCAGCACCTTCAACCTTCTGATTCAGAAATGAGGGACCTCAGAGGTGGATCTCTTTGCCTCCCACTACAACCACCAGCTCAGCAAATTCTGCACCAGGAATCCTCACAGTAGGGCCTGGAAAGTGGATGCCCTATCTTTTCAGTGGGTAAATCTCTCAAGCTATGCCTTTCCCCCTCTGCCTCTCCTGTCAAGAGTATTACTCAAGATAAAGCAGGACAGACTAAGGACAATTCTGATTGCCCCGGACTGGCCATGCCAGCACTGGTACCCACTCCTGTGCAGCCTGACATTGGTGCCACCCTGGCACCTACACCAGACTCCAACCCTCCTCTCTTAGCAGGAGGGACAGATTATGCAGCCACAACTGCAAACCATAACTCTTGCAGCCTGGCTTATTCCTTGAATTCTCCCCCACCAACCTTAAACAAAACAGGTGCTGGATGTTATTCTTGAAGCCAGAAGACCCAGTACAAGAAAATCCTATGCTGATAGGTGGAAAAGGTTCTGCTCATGGATTCAGTCTAAAGGAGAGGACACAACACTGCTCTCTCTGCCTCTTATCCTGGATTACCTAGCAGATCCATTCCACAAAGGCCTGTCCTTCTCCTCCATTAAGATACATGCCTCCGCCATTTCTGCTCATTACAAAACTGAGCCACCTCTCTTCTCACAGGCTCTTATCAAACAGTTCCTGAGAGGGGCAAACAACTTAAGGCCACCAAGGAGAGCACCCAACCCTGATTGGGACCTTAACTTTGTACTAGAAAAGCTCATGCCCCCCCCCCCCCCCCCATTGAACCTGCTGCATCAGCAGTTAAAATTCCTCTCTTGGAAAACAGCCTTGCTTCTAGCCATCACTTCAGCTAGAAGAGTGTCTGAGCTACAAGCACTCATGGCTGTGGAACCCTTCATTATTTTCCATGCTGACAGGGTTTCCCTCAGGACTAACCCTTCGTTTATGCCCAAAGTGGTGTCCGGTGTGGCTCTGTCAATCCATCCATTTGCCAACTTTCTTTCCTCATCCTCAAAATAAAGGGGAATGGATCCTGCACTCCTTGGACATGCACAGACCGCTCAGATTCTACCTTGATATGATGAAGCCCTTCAGAAAATCTGACCAGTTACTAGTCAGTTTTGCAACAGGGGCAGAGGGTAACGCCATTTCAAAACAAAACATTTCCAAATGGTTAGCACACTGCATCCATTTCTGCTACAAGCGCCATGGGAAACCAACCCCTCAGGGGGCAGAACACATTCCAATAGGGCAACATCTATCTCTACAGCATTTCTCAGGGGAGTCCCCTACCAGGGATATCCTGGAGGCTGCTACTTGGAGTTCTGTACACACCTTCACCAAGCATTACCACCTGCCTATCTTTTCCAAATCCAGGTCTGGATTTGCTACAGCAGTCCTGCAAGGCATACTAGCCAGCCCTAACTCTCTTTTTGACTGCCTCCACCCTTCCTCAGCTTTGGGAATCAACCCAAGTGTGATGACTGCAACAGTGAAACACGAAGAACATAGTACAGTTGTGTACACTTGCCATAAATGTAGATGTTAGAGTGTATTCACTGTTGCAGTCCTGGTTACCCTCCCTCCAGCTTCCCTGTCTTTTCTCTACTTTCTACCTATTCTCATTTTTTGGCCATATCTTATGGAAATGGTATTTACTTTTTACTGGAGGTGTTCCAGACCATGTGATTGCTTCCTATTTTGGGGGCTCCTTTATTTATTTCAGATTTGCAGTGGTGATGGACAGGTTGACAGACGAGATCAGACAGGAGTCCCCGTGGACTATGATGTTTGCAGATGACATTGTGATCAGTAGTGAGAGTAGGGAACAGGTGGAGACTACCCTGGAGAGGTGGAGATATGCTCTAGAGAAAAGAGGAATGAAGGTCAGCAGGACTAAGACAGAATATATGTGTGTGAATGAGAGGAAGGATAGAGGAATGGTGAGGATACAGGGAGTAGAGGTGGCGAAGGTGAATGAGTTTAAGTACTTGGGATCAACAGTTCAGAGTAATGGTGAGTATGGAAGAGAGGTGAAGAAGAGAGTACAGGCAGGATGGAGTGGGTGGAGGAGAGTGTCAGGAGTAATTTGTGACACGAGTACCAGTAAGAGTGAAAGGGAAGGTCTACAAGAGGGTAGTGAGACCAGCTATGTTATACGGGTTGGAGACAGTGGCATTGCCAAAAAGGCAGGAGTCTGAGCTTGACGTGGCAGAGTTGAAGATGTTAAGATTTGCACTGGGTGTGACGAGGATGGACAGGATTAGGAATAAGTATATTAGAGGGTCAGCCCAGGTTTGAAGGTTTGGAGACAAAGCCAGAGAGGCAAGATTACATTGGTTTGGACATGTGCTGAGGAGGGATGCAGAGTATATTGGGAAAAAGATGCTAAGGATGAAGCTGCCAGATAACAGGAAAAGAGGAAGGCCTAAGATAAGGTTTATGGATGTGGTGAGAGAGGATATGCAGGTGGTTGGTGTGACAGAGCAAGATGCAGAGGACAGGAGGAAATGGAAACAGTTGATCTTCTGTGGCAACACCTAACGGGAGCAGCCGAAAGAAGAAGATGAGGACATCTAAGTTGGGAACTGCTGATTGAGGGCTCAGTGTCTGTTATTCTAAAAGTGTATTAATTCTGGTTTAAGCACTTGGGCTTTCAGGCCAGTTATTTTACATTAAGAGGGTTCGTGGTCTGCACTCTTGTGGGAGGAGAGGCTGGACTCTGCCCTTCTGAGCTGGGAATTTCTGGTTAAAGGCTTATAGTGCATGTATATCTGAACTGCTTCTTACTGAAATTGGTACACCTTGTTTGCTGTAGCATAGACAAGATCCAGGCCTGCTGAATCTAGCTTTGCTTGTATAACTTGAGCACTAATCCAGGCATTATTTAAAGTATTCAGTTGTATTTATTACTGCTTGGTAGTAACTTGGTTAAAGTGTAGCTATCATTCTAAGTCTTTTGGATTAAGCACTTGGGCTTCAGACCAGTTGTTCTACATTAGGAAGGTTTGTGGCATGCACTGTGGTGGCAGGACAGGTAGCTTTCATCCTTCTAAGTTGGGAACTGCTGATTGAGAGCTCAGTGTCTGTTATTCTTAGTGTATTAGCTCTGGTTTAAGCACTTGGGCTTCAGGCCAGTTATTTTACATTAAGAAGGTTCGTGGTCTGCACTCTTGTGGGAGGAGAGGCTGGACTTTGCCCTTCTGAGCTGGGAATTTCTGGTTAAAGGTTTATAGTGCCTGAATATTTGAACTGTATCTTACTGAAATTGGTACACCTTGTTTGCTGTAGCATAGACTAGATCCAGGCCTGCTGAATCTAGCTTTGTTTGTATGCTTGTTATTTCCCTGGAATGCTAATTCCACCTAAAACGACTTCTCAGCTTCTGTGGATCCCTAGTGATATCTGCATTGCTTACTGTACTTATTTCCTTGCTTTGCTTGAAAGAAAGTTACTGTTTGTCGTTTTTGCATTTAAGTTACCTGTAACACATTGCACTTGTTACCTGGCACTTGCTCACTAAAGCAATTATAAGTCAGCACTAAAAATTAAAAGCACTACACCCTTGCTTCCCATTGGCCCTTGTTTTCAGTTATAAAGGAATTCCCAATATTATTCTAGCATGTCCAAAGGTCAGTTGTCAATCTCCTCTCTGGTCCAGCTGGTGAATATGGGAATCTTGAGGCAATGTTACAACTGCCTCATGTACACAGACAACCCTCTCCTCCTCCCAACAAATTCCAACACATGTGAGAGATGCAACCATATAGCCAAACTGGAGGCTAAGCTCTCTCAACTCAGTACTGGCAAAACCAGTCAGGAGGAGAAGGAAACCACACTCACTACAATTCCAGTCTCACATAGACCTACCACGACAGCAAACCAAACACATAATCACACAAAAACATACTCGGAGGCTCTAAATAAAGATCTGCCTAAGCAGCAGAGACCTCCAAAGCAGACACCCAAGCAACCGCTACACCAAAAAAAAAACACGTGCAACACATATCTCACAAAGCCAGTGTGCCGAACAGTCACAGCCCTTAAGGCTAAACAACACACCTGATACACTTGTAATAGGTGACTCTATCGTCAGGCACACTGACGTCCCGCTCACCAGGCTGCACAAGGAGAAGGTCACGGTGAGCAGCCTGTCTGGCGCTAGGATCCACCAAATAACACAAGCACTCAGGTCACTCCAAGGCAAGTACAAATATGACTCAGTCATTGTCCATGCTGGTGTGAATGACCTGAGACGTACCTCCCTGGACTACATGAAAAGAGACATAGAGGAGCTCTCTGAGCATGTAGCCCAGGCTGGTATGACCCTGACCTTGAATAGCATCTTACCCTCACCAAGAATGATGCCACAGTATGAAGACAAGATGATCAATTTCAACAAATGGCTTAAGTATTGGTGTCATTCAAAGGGGATCCAATGCCTATCAGCTTGGGATGATATGCACGACAAGCCACGATGCTTTGCTAGGGACGGCTTGCACCTGTCACCCTGGGCTTTGGATATTGGCAAAGGCTCTTGCTACCCCATAGTGCCTTTTTAGGCAAGGCTCAAAAGACAAACCCACCTCCATAGGTATCACAAGGGATAAGAAACTAAGAGTAATGCTACTCAACGCTAGAAGTCTAAACCTCAAGATGCACGCACTCGAAACTCTCCTTAGCATGGAGAACATCGATATCTGTGCAGTAACAGAAACCTGGTTCACGGGTCCCGAGAGCACCCCAGCACTACCAGGTTATACCTCATACCATGCTTTTCGGCCCCAAAACTTGGACCGAACCACAAAAGGAGGGGGAGTATCGATATTCATCAAAGATACCCACACCTCCAGGTTGGTGGCAAAGCACAAAGCATCAGAGACTATCCATGTGCAACTAACAGTGGGTAAAACTGCCTCCCAGTTTATAGCCTGCTACAGACCACCCTCCCAAACCCAGGAACCCCACTCGGCCTTCCTGAGAACACTGGAAAATATGAAGGTCTCTCCGAACACCATTATATTGGGCGACTTCAACTACCCAAACATAGATTGGGAGCATTACTCTAGCTCCAACACCCTTGCCCAAAGGTTCCTAGAATTCATAAACTCAAATGCTATGGAACAACTTGTTACCACTCCCACAAGAGGGGAAAACATACTGGACCTGATCATCACCAACATGGGGACTCTATGCTCCAGACCAGAAGTGTATCCCTCACTGGTAAGATCAGACCATAAACTGATCTCACTGGATATTCACATCCTGACCCCACCCCCTGCCCAGAAAACCACAGTGAAAAACTTCTCTAAAGCAAATTTCACACTACTCAAAACCGAGGTGGAATCCTTCAAAGCCCCCGGTCCTGTGGAAAATACGGCCCAGACCGCAGAATCCTTTATAAACGCATTCTATGAACACCTTCAGGACTGCATGGATCATGCAATCCCAAATAAAACCAAGACCCAATCCTCCAAAGGCAGACGACCTGTCTGGTGGACCCCAGCCATAAACAAACTATATAATAGAAGGAGGAAGCTACTACATGATAGAGCAAAATCCCAAAAAGGGAAGGCATCTCTGATCAGTATTAGCAAAAAACTAAGGGCACTCATAAAATCGTCAAAGGCCAGCTTCAAGAGAAAAATTGCACAGGACACTAAGGATAATCACAAGGCTTTCTTTAGTTATGTTAGGAACCTGGGTGGGAATTCCCAGATATGCTCAGAATTAGTCCAAAATGACAAAAAATACACTGATCCCACAGACATTGCCAACATCCTAGCTGACAGGTTCAGCGCAAACTTCTCCCCCCCTCCCCACCAAAAGGGCAAATATCTATCCCAGCAGAGTGCTGCCCCCCTGACATCTCAGATGCTCAGGTGGGAGCCGCCCTCTCCAAAGCAAAAAACACAGCATCAATGGGACCAGACGGTGTCCCAGGCTGCGTCCTACATGAACTCCAAGAAGAGCTAAACCCAAACATAAAACTACTGTTCAATCTCAGCCTTACTACAGGATATGTACCCAAAGAGTGGCGTGCAGCAACAGTGGTCCCTCTCCACAAAGGTGGTGCCTCAACGGACCCCGGAAACTATCGCCCATAAGCCTGACTAGATTGGTCTGCAAAGCTATGGAAAGGATCATCATGGACCTCATAAATAAAGATATTGGGGACCTACAGACACTGGATCCTACCCAGTTTGGCTTTAAGGGCAGATCCTGCCTCTTAAACCTGGTTGACTTCTTTGAAACAGTCACCAAGGCCATTGACGAAGGGAAGGTGGTCCACACAGCCTATCTGGACCTCAAAAGCCTTCGATACAATACCCCACTCGGGCATTATAGATAAGCTCACCAGCTTAAATATAAACCCCTATGTCACTAGATGGGTTGCAAACTGGCTCAAGGACAGAACCCACATGGTTAGAATTGCTGGAGCCATGTCAGACTCCAAACCATTTACAAGTGGCGTCCCACAAGGCTCAGTCCTGGGACCTCTCTTGTTTGGTATATATTTCTCGGAGGTACAAGCCAACACGGAAGGACTGTGGCTGACCAAGTTCGCAGATGACTGCAAACTGGGCGCCATAATCGACTCTCCAGCCGACACAAGCATCCTCCAAAAGGGCCTCGTAGAAACAGACAACTGGTGCCAGAGCCATGGCCTCAAGCTAAACGCCAAAAGTGTATAGTCATCCCCTTGGCAAAAACAAAGTGCCCACAAATTACCACATAGGTGGTAATCCATTAAGTACAGAAGAAGTAATTAGGGACCTGGGGACCCAAGTTGATAGCAATCTCTCATTTGACAACCACGTGGCCAAAGTGGTTAGAAAACATTTTATATAGCCCACCTAATCATGAAGGGATTCACATCTACATTAGGGGAGGTCATCGTGCCTCTTTACTCATCCCTCATCAGGCCCATAATTGAGTACAATGCCCCTTTTGGGATGTACCTTACCAAACACCTGCAGCAACTGGAAAGACCCCAAAAGTACCTCGCCAAGAGGATCAAAGGGCTCAAACAGATGCCATATGCTGCCCGGTTAAAGAAACTCCAGCTCTACTCAGTGGCATACCGCCTGCTCAGAGGTGACCTGTGCCTGACGATAAGGCCATGTCCAACCCGAATTAAGGGACATGCTGCACCTCAAAAATCCAAATCCCATCAAGCTACACGCCGAGAGACTTGAACCTCAGCACTGAAATAAATAGGACATGCTGGAGGGACAGATTCATAACCCAGAGGCTCCCTTCACTCTGGAATAAAATCCCAGTCCAGGTTAGGCAGAGTCCCTCATTCACTCTTTTCAAGAGGAATCTTGATGAGTGGATGGGAGATCGTAGGTTTACCCCGGGTATCACTTCTGTGTCACTGTTAGACAGAGGCACAGTATACTAACCTCGAAAAAGGGCATAGCAAAATTAATTTAAAATGGGTGGCGAAAGCCAAACATACTCTGGCTAGGCTTATAAATGCCCTAGGGCAGATAGCCTAGTATGAACCTATGAACCTATATATCAGGAGGTTTACTGACTCATCCAGGATCCACCATCTGTTTGTCATGCTGTTTCCCTTCCCATCCACAAGAAGGAAGGGTTTCTCAGGAAACCATGGTAGTCAAGCCAGCTCCTTCACTGCCCAGCCACTGATGTGAGACTCTGCTGAGACCAAACCAGGTTCATCAGACCACTGATTGTCATCGATCGATTCCACTGACATAACTCCTCGAGAAACGTCTTAACAACCAGGAGTTAGTCACCTCCTTTGCGGTTGTTGGGGCGTCATCTGCAAGCAAAGAAGAAACCACTCTTGTCAGTCTCTGAGGATGGTGCAGACTAAATTTTATCTCATAATTGGGCTAAGATGCCTGATTCTTATGCAGATGGCCCTAAACCAAGTCCTTCTTTTTCTTGGGGGTGGGGGTGGGGGGGTGGGGGGGGCTCCTGGAAAAAGAATATCAAGTTAAGCATATGCCTTCTCCCTTTTCTTTAACTGTGGATAGACAAGATTTTTCAGGCTTTGCTGAATGCTTATTTCAAGTTTTTAACACATTAAATACTTGGTGCAAAAAGAAAAATAATTTCTTTCCTTTCTGACACTGATTCTGGAGAGGGACTGGACAGGGAGTGTAGTTCTCAAGTTAATTCTCCTCAGGCTGAGGACTCAGATTCTGAAGAAAGTCTCTTCAGATTTTCCTTCAGAAGAGTTGTCTTTTTCTGAAACTGTAACCGAAATGAAAGAGTTGTTTCAGAGGTAAGAGTGAAATAGCAGCATTGCAACAGAAATAATATAATTCATTATAGCTGGAATTTCCTGAGCATACAGCTGATGTATAAGAGGATGGTTTTTTTTGACACCCTGCAGTATGTTGGACATTAGTCTTCTGCCCCTAAACAGTTTGATTGATTAGTCCCTCGAAGAGAGACGTACTTAAATCAGATCCTGCATTTATTTCTTTAAAAAATCTATCTGCTGAAAAAGATGTCATGATTACTAATCTTATTCTTTCTGACAAGCATGGGGAAGCCTTGATAGATTTAGAAAGAAAATGTATTCTGCTGCTGCTTTAACTTTCATAATTTAAATGGCAAGGCTCGTATGTTGAAATGTTGCTGACTTCCTTTGAGAACATAAAGAAGTTATTGTTAACCTTCGCTCTTCAGAGGTTAAAGCACCTTTTAAGTTCCTTAATATTTCTATTTCTCAGGTAATCAAGCAGTGTTTGTTGTTTCTGTGATTCTGCTAACTCTGTATCCAGCTCAGCTGCTACTAGATCAGTCGTGAGAAGGTTTTCAAATGTCAAAGCTGAGATTGTAAATTCTCCCCTTGACAGAAAGGCATTATTGGTCCTTCAGCTGCCAAGCTCCTTAAAAGATTTGATGAAAGAAGAAAGCTAATTCGAGACTACCTTGATTTTTCAACCCTCCTTTTCTATGCAATAGCTTTTTATCAAGTTTAGGACTCTGTGCAACAAGACAGTCTCCATAATGTTCAAGCAAACAGAACTTTAAAAAAGCAGTGGCAAGAAGGCTTGAAGAAGATGGGGGGTACCTCCCAGGGCCAAGGGCATTCTAAAAGGTGAGAATGACTATTTGTTCTTTAAAGATTGTCCCCCTTCCCACCCTGGCAATCCCTTTAAATCTGTCTCAGACTAAGCCTGCATTTTCATCAGTGCCATTAGATTATCTCAGACTAAGGAGTCTGAAAATAATTCAACAAGGGATACATTTGCAATGAGTCCCTCCTCCCTTTCAAGGAATTCCTCCTCATCTTGCAAACCAAACTCCCATTTTCCTACCACTCCTGGAACAGTTATTGTCTCTAAGAGTCACACAACTAGTACCTCCACATCAGATAGATTCTTGAATAAAATCCTTTCCCTTTCTAGTACAAAACTTTGAGACCAGTCCTAAACCCTTTTTTCACCCCTAAACCTCTGTGCCAAAGTTCAAGATACTGTCTCTCCAGTCTGTTACCCATTATCCCCGCTAAGGATTTTTGTTAACATTAGACTTGAAATATGGTTATCACATTCCAATTTTCATAGATTTCAGATGTTTAAGATTTCCTGTATCTGGCTTAAATTTTCAGTTCTCAGTCTTATCCTTTGTTCTATCTAATGTACTCAAGGGTATTTACAAAGTGTCTGGCTGCAGCATTATTCATTGCAGAAAGCAGGGCAATTCCCATCTTTCCATATTTTGTTGATTGTATCATATTTTCAGATGCCCCCCCCCAGCAATGTCGGTACTCTCTTACTTGAGTCATGGAACTCCTCCTCAGTCTTAGGGTTCCAAGTCAAAGTAAGAAAAATCTTCCTCCACTCTTCACGGGATAATTTCTTTTTTCTGGTTTGTCTTCCGAATGCATCTTTTGAAAGGGCTTTTTTTCACAAGATAAACTTTACAAAGAACAGTTCATGATCTTTTCCATTCACTCACCGACATCAGCCAAGGAATGTTTCAAGATTCTGTTTCATGGTCAATATCATTATCATGATTCCCTTTGCCAGACTTCATTTGAGGAGAATTCAGTGGTACCTCAGATCAACCAGTCTGGTCCGAGCATTAACACCCCCCCTATTTTATCAGATTCCTTTGCTGGGAGTTGTAATTAGGGGAGTTAATTTGGTGGGTGGATTAGCTCTCTGTCTGAACCCAGGTCTCTCTTTCTCAGTCTGCAACAACAAATGCTTCAGACACTGCTCGGGGAGCTGCTTCTAAAGGAGGAGGTAAAAGCTCGGGGTCTGTGGGACGAGCATGCTAGACACAAGCACTTAAATCTCAGAGATGATGCCTCTTGAATTGATAAATTATGTTTAATCCCCAGTACCTCTGCGAATAATCACAAGCAGTACCACAGTGATGTGGTATATACCCAAACAAAGGGGTACCATACCTTACCCCCTTTGAAGACTTTTTGTGATAGTCTGGAATGTAACAACTTAGCATAGTTTTAACTGTCCAGGCCTGAATGATATTTATAACGCTTTTTAGGCCCCGTTTTTTTTCCTGAGTACATGCAGCAGATATTAAAGGAAATTGAAAAACTTGCTACTAGAACGTCGTATATGGGTAAATAGCAAGTAATTTCTAGCTGGTGTCAAACTAACAGAGAGTATTTGTGTGAATTGTTATCCTCTGGCCTTTCTTACTGTTCTATCTAGAATGTTCTTTCAGATATTTTTTGCTTGTCTGCCCCAAACCTCTCTGCTCTGCCTCAAGTCAAACAGTTTTCAAAAGGGATTTTTCATAGCCCCCCCCCCAAAAAAAAAAAAAAAAAAACAGGAAGCTTCTCTTTGGAATCTTAATTTTATTGTAGAAAATATGACACTTCCGTTTCAGCCAGCTCATCAGGCTTATTTGAAGTTCTTACTTTCAAAAGACTGTGTTGTTTGTTGCTCTGAACTGTGCTACAACAGTATCAGAGTTGCAGTTTCTTATGGTGAGTTAACATTATTGCATTTGTTCGCAAGAACAGGATATCTTTGAGAGCAAATCTTTCAATTACGCCTAAAATGGTTTCAGAGTTTACTTTCAGTCAAGCTGTTAATTTTTTCCAGAATCTGAAAATACGGGGGAAAGGATTTTTCATACTCTGGATGTCCGCGTAAAACTCTGGTATTACTTGGACAGAACAAAATCCTCCAGGAAGGCTGATTAGCTGTTTATTTCTTGTGAAGGTTAGAAAAAAAGGAAAATCAGTGTCAAAACGGATGGTTTCTGAATGGTTACCTTATACTGTTTCATTGTTATTTTCACCATAAATCACTTCCAGGCAAGGCTAGGATCCACTCTACCATGGCTTTGCCGATTTATGTGACCATTGTGGAGAGAAGTGGACTATAGAAGTATCCCGAGGTAGCAACTTGGTCCTCTGTATATAATTTTATAAAGCATTACAAACTGGATTCCATTTCCAGATCCAGAACAGGTTTTATAGAAATATCTTGCGGGGACTCGTGGGTTCTCAGATGTTCTTCGTGTTTCACTGTTGCAGTCATCACCTATGGGTTATCCCTGCTGTGGTAGCCCTCGGCTGGCCCGAATACCAGAGTTAGTGTTTTTCTGTGTCTGCTGCTGCTGCTTGCTATGTGATGTCAGGTCGTCAGTGCTATAAATGAAGGCAGCCGATGCCATTACATCAGTCTTTCTTGCTGTGGAGCCCATGGCAGAAGCAGTTCACAAGTGTGCCGGTCGGTTGCTACCAGAGTTTGAATTATAGCTGAAAACGTCTAAAGCTTAGTTACCACATTGGGGATCTTTTTGTCTTGCACTAACTGATGTCTGAAAATGTTAACAATTGTCTCGCCTGTGGAAAGCAAATACCACACCGAGACTTCCATTCATACTGCATCACATGTTTAGGCCCAGACCACAACGTTCCCCATTGCTGGTTCTGTACCCTCTTTAATGCAAGAACCATTCGTTGTAGAGCTCTTATTGTAGCCAGGTATTTTCGTCTTCTATCTTTGCATTCCGAAATGACATTCTGAAAAAACATAAGGGTAGAGATAGAGACAGACCACACAAGGCTAAGCTTTTCAATGACTCTACCTCTAAGCAGGTCATCAGTTCTCCAGAATTCAGTGAGGTGCCTTCCCAGCCCCTGATGCCCAGTTTGTTAACTTCGCAGGCCTCTACTGAGACCCTTTCGGAGTCTGGTATGCCGCAGAAATCTTCTTAGTCTTCCGAGCCTTTGGTTGTCTCTGCCGCAGTTGGGTCCAGAGCCGCGACGCAGGCACTGGCTTCCGAGGAGGTCTTTCCCACTACCGATTCTAGACAAAAAACTACGTGTTCTCCGACTACCATTTCTCTCAGACATATGGATACTCTTAGGCGTAGAGGCAAGGCCACTCCTAAGAAAACTACCTCTCGCCACCATTTTACTCCTGCTCCACCACCCTAACCTCAAATGCTTAAAATGACGGAGAACCTTATCAGGGGTAGTCAGGCCACTTCTTCTAAAATGAAATGAGACCTGCAACACTGACAGAACAGGATTCTGAGGAGTCTGATTATTCAGATTTTGAAGAGGATCAACAACCTCTGACTGCTTATGAGGATTCAGATGCAGAGGAATCCGTTCCTTCTGCCTCCCCTCCAGAAGATCTTTCCTTTGGGGAAACCCTTCACACTCTCTGGGGGCATTTCCACTGGGGATCCCAAGACTTTCCTCAATCTAAGAAAAGACTCTGAGAGTTTCTACACCTGCCCCAGCACAGACCCTTGGCCATCCTTCCAATTTTAGAGGTGGTTGATGATGTTTTCCATGGATCCAGCGTAG
Organism: Protopterus annectens; assembly: GCF_019279795.1. Taxonomy (NCBI): domain Eukaryota; kingdom Metazoa; phylum Chordata; order Ceratodontiformes; family Protopteridae; genus Protopterus; species Protopterus annectens. The sequence continues at coordinate 597,015,923 of NC_056727.1, forward strand.
CTCCTGATGCCTTCCCACCTGCTCCCAGAAAACCTGACAGGTATTACAAAGTACCAGATTCTCACAAATACCTGTACAGAAATCCTGCTGCAGACTTGGAGGTCATTACACAGGGACCAAAAGGAGCTAAGGCTAGTTTGCAAATAATCTCACTCCCTCTGACAAGGACTCCAGAGCTCTGGACATATGGGGTAAAATGTATACACTTCTCCATCCTTGGCTATCAGAGCACTCAGTTGTCGGTTACACATGTTAAAATATCAACAACACACTTTGGAGCTATTAAAGCAAAAAATTTCAACCTTTCCTGACTGTGCCAATTCGAAAGAGTTAGCAGATTTACTGCACTCTATTTGTCAAGTGGCTAAACACTTATTACACTGTGGATATGATGCCCTAGAAGGCTCAAGCAGAGCAGCAGTGTCAGGATCCATCATTAGGAGACACATGTATGGTTGAAGGAACAACTTCTCCCTGATCATGTCAAATCTAAGTTACTTGATGCACCCTTGGATAAGGACAGCTTATTGGGAGCAAAAGCAGAAGAGGTGCTTAAAAAGATGGAAGACAGAGTAAAATCTATGCAAGCAGTAAAGGATTTCCTTCAGGTACAACCTCCTAGGTTCAGCAGGAATTTTTCCTCTAAACACTGGTCCTTTCCTGCATCTAGCAGACAAGGGCAAGGTAAGCCCCACAGGGACAGACCACCAAGACTCCTATCCCAGGGACAGCAGAGAACCAAACAGTGGACCTCTTCCACTCCAAAGGCAGGGAGTTCTAAGCCATCCTTCTATGGCAAAAACTCTCAATAACTCCCTCTCCTCCCTCTGCCCTCTTTTCACTCTCCAAAAACTAGGAGGAAGGCTCTCCCTCTAAAAAGAAAATTGGCTTTCTGTAACAAAGGACCAATGGGTCTTAAAGATAATTTTTCAGGGATACAAATTCTCCTTCAATGAACTCCCAGTTCCAAGTGGGTACCCAGACTTGCCACCAAATCAGTGGGCAGAGGCATTGAAACAAGTCCAAACTCTCATTTCCCAAGGGGCAGTAGAACCTGTCCCGTCAGATCAAACGGGCAAAGGCTTCTATTTCAGACTGTTCCTTGTTCCCAGAAAAGAGGGCACTTGGCACCCCATCCTGGATTTATCCATTCTGAACACCATCCTGGTGGTCCCCAAATTCAAAATGCTAACTTTGCAGCAGCTGCTGCCTATCCTGACAAAAAAAATGCCTGGTTAGTTACATTAGATCTAAAAGATGCCTGCTTCCACATCCCCACAAGGGAATCCTGCAGGAAATTCCTTTGCTTCAGAGCAGGCGTACAACATTTTCAGTTCTCTGCGCTACCCTTTGGCTTATGTGCTGCTCCCAGGGTATTCACCAAGTGCTTAGCTTGGCCATAGCCTTTTTCAGACACAGAACTATACAAATTTACCCTTGTCTGGATGACTGCTTCATTCAGGCAGATTGCAAAGAAAAGCTCCTCAAGGACCTCCTCTTTGTTAAAACCCTACTAACCTTAGGGTACACCATCAACGAGAAGAACTCAAGGCAAACACCCTCCAGGAAGATCATTTTCTTGGGAGCACTGCTGGGCACAGCATCCCAAATGGCCTTCCTATCCCCAGAAAGTCAGAGCTTCCTGGCTCTGTACTTTACACAGCTGGCTTCCAGACGTCACCTCACTGCGAGAAAGTTCCTGCAAGCCTTGGGGTACATGGCCTCTTGCATCCTTCTAATTCCTTTGGCCAGGCTCCACATGAGAAAACTTCAGTGGTACCTAAAGAACCTTTGGTGTCAGCACTCACAACCTCTAGAGACCTCTCTACTGCTGATCCCCCCTGTGTAAGGGCCAAGTGTCTCTGGTGGGCAGGGGCCTATGCTCAGAACAAGGGTCTTTCCTTCACCCTCTGTCCCACTGGGCAGACCATTATCACCAATGCCTCAGACATAGCTTGGGGCGCTCACCTAGAAGGCAGGTACTCCCAAGGTCTTTGGGATGCCCAGCACCTTCCCTTACACATCAACTGGAAGGAAATGATGGCAGTACAAAAGGCTTTGCCATCCTTCAAACCCCATCTCAAGCCAGGGGTTCTCCTTATCAAAACAGACACCACCAACAGAAATGTGGTACATCAACAAAAAGGGAGGGACCCAATCTTAACCTTTGTGCAGGCTAGCCATGAACCTCTGGCTGACGGCCTTTTCCATGGAGCTACACTTGATGGCCCAATACCTGCCAGAGATCAACACCACCCTGGCAGAAACTTACTGGACCCCCACGAATGACAGCTCCACAGAAAAATCTTTTTACAAATCACTTTGGCATGGGGGACCCCAGAGGTGGATCTCTTTGCTTTGCATCTCAACCATCAGCTGAAAAAATTCTGTACCAGGGAGTACCACCACCTAATGTGGAAGGTGGATGCATTGGCCTTCCCCTGGAACACCCTCTTTGTGTACGCATTCTCTCCTCTGCCTCTAATACCTAAGGTACTGATCAGAATAAGGGAGGAGTGACCAAAGGCCATCCTCATTGCTCCAGATTGGCCCAGACAACATTGGTACCCCTTACTGCACAGCCTGGCCTTACAGCCTCCCAGGCAGCTTCTCTGATCTCAAACCTCTTAACTCAGGTGGTGGGGAGGTGCTGCACCCAGACTTACAGACTCTCAAACTATTAGCATGGCTAATACTCTCAAGGCAAACAAGGGGCCCCTGTTAAGCAAACGGGTCGTAGACATGATCACAGAGGCCAGAAGGCCTAGCACCAGAAAATCTTACACAGGAAAATGGAAAAGATACTGCTCATGCAGCCAGTCCAGAGGGGGAATACTTCACAACCTTCCATCCCTCTTATTCAAGACTACCTAGCTGAGATACTTAATAGTGGGCTCTCCTTCTCCTCTATTAAAATCCATGCCTCAGCCATTTCTGCTCATTTTGATACAGAACAACTCCTGTTCTCCCATCCTTTGATTAAACAATTCTGCAGAGGGGCTTCTGATATCAGTCCTCCTGGAAGGCCAATGACACCAGCGTGGAACCTGAAGTATGTTTTGGAAAAATGTACTTTACCACCCTTTGAACCTGCTGCTTCAACAGAACTAAGATACCTCTCCTGGAAGACTGCTTTTTTTCTAGCTATCACTTCAGCCAGAAGGGTTTCAGAACTTCAGGCACTGATGGCCATTAAGCCCATCATCATGTTCCATGCAGACAGGGTCTCCCTCTGGACTAATCCCTCCATTATGCCCAAGGTGGTATCTAATGTAACTCCCAACCAGGCCATACAGCTACCCACCTTCTTTCCTAACCCTCAAAACAAGGGGGAAAGAATTCTGCACTCACTAGACATGCACAGACAACTCAGATACTATCTGGCCCTTACTAAACCCTTCAGGAAAACAGATCAACTACTTGTCAGCTTTGCCCCAGGAGAAGGGAAGCCCATTTCCAAACAAACCATTTAAAAATGGATATCACACTGTATCCATTTCTGCTACAGATTCCATTGGAAAACCCCCTTAAGTCTATTTGACCCCATTCCATTAGGGCAGCATCCACTTCCACAGCATTCCTCAGAGGAGTTTCCACCAGGGACATCCTGGAAGCTGCCACCTGGACTTCTGTCCATACCTTTACCAAGCATTACCACCTACCTCTATTTTCTAAGGCTAGGGCAGAGTTTGCCTCTGCAGGGCATGCTGACCCATTCCTAGGTCTCTTACTAATCCTACCACCCGTCTCCTCAGCTTTGGGAATCCTCCCACAGGTGATGACTGCAACAATGAAACATGAAGAACATAGTACAGTTGTGTACACTTACCATAAATGCAGATGTTCGTGTGTATTCACTGTTGCAGTCCTGGTTTCCCACCCTCTTTCATCCTTATATCTTCTTTCTTTAGGGAGACATAAGCTGCTAATGGTGGCTTTTAGCCACCAGGAGCACTTTACCGTATTTACTGAGGCCTCTCTTAGAGGAGTGAGTCTTGGTTTTGCTAGGGATGGCACGATCCATGCATCCTTGTAGGTGCTCATAGAGTGCATTTGTAAAGGTTTCCGCATCTAGCGTGGGGGTTGTGAAACCTGCCACCTCTGTCTTAAGTAAGGTGAAGTTTGCTTTAGAAAAGTTTTTTACTGTGGTTTCCTTAGTTGGGGGTGGTGGTGGGGTGTGGACATCCAGAGTGATTAGTTTATGGTCTGATCTAAAAAGTGGTGGGTTGACCTCTCGTGTGGAACACCTGTCGCCCATGTTGGTGATGACCAGGTCCAATATGTTTTCACCTCTGGTAGGGGAGTTTACCAGCTGATCCAGGGCGTTTGAGTTGATGAATTCCAGGAAGCACTGGGCCTGGGAATTTGTACTAGAGTAGTTTTTCCAGTGAATGGTAGGGTAATTGAAATCGCCCAGTATCAGGGTGATCGGTAGGACCTTCATGTTTTCCAGTGTCTCCAGAAAGGTGGAGTGGTGGTCCTGGGTCATGGAGGGTGATCTGTAGCAGGCCAGAATTTGCATCACAGATTTGCCCGATATTAGTTGCAAATGGATGATCTCAGAGGTATCATGCTGCACCACTAACCTGGAGGTGTAGGTATCCTTGATGAATATGGATACACCCCCTTTTTTTGTGTTTCGGTCCATGTTCTGGGCCGAAACGTGTGGTATGAGTTGTAGCCCGGTAGTGCTGGGGTGCTCTCTGTAGCCTTGAACCAGGTTTGAGTTACTGCACAGATGTTGACGTTCTCCATACTGAGGAGTGCTTCAAGCGCATGCATTTTGAGATTTAAACTCCTGGCATTGAGTAGCATAACCCTCCGTTTTTTGTTAATTGTGCTGTTTACGGAGGTGGATTTGACTTTTGAGCCTTGCCTAAAAAAGGCACTATGGGGGCAGCAAGAGCCATGGCCAGTATTCGAAAGCCTAGGGGTGACCGGTGCAAGTCGTCTTTTGCGAAGCAATGCGGCTTGTCGAGCATGTTGTCCCAGGCTGACAGACACTGGATCCCCTTTGAAAGACACCAGAAGCTTAGCCAATTGTTGAAATTGATCATTTTTTCTTTATAATGAGGTGTCATTCTTTGTGAGGGCAGGATGCTACTCAGGGTCAGGGTCATACCAGCCTGGGCTGCATGATCAGAGAGCTCTTCCATGTCTCTTTTCATGTAGTCCAGGGAGGTACGTCTCAGGTCATTCACACCAACATGAACAATGACAGAGTCATATTTTTACTTGTTCTGGAGTGACCTGAGTGCTTGTGTTATGTGGTGGATTCTGGCTCCCGACAGGCAACTAACGGTAACCTTCTGCTTGTCCGGCCTAGTGAGTGGGACGTCAGTGTGCCTGACTATAGAGTCACCTATTGTTAGTGTGTTAGGTATGTTATTTCGCCTTAAGGGCTGTGATTGTGTGGCACACTGATTTTGTGTTTTATGTGTTGTCTGGTTTGTGACATGAAGTGCAGGTTGTTTGGATGTCTGCTTTGGAGGTCTCTGATGCTTTTGCAGGTTTTTATTTAGAGTCCGAGTATGATTTTGTGTATTTATGTGTATATTTTGCCAGTGCTGTTTTAGTAGGTCTCTGTGTGGCTGGAGTTGTGGTGCAAGTGTTAACCTTCTCCTCTTGACTGTCTGTTCCAGTATTTGGTAGAGACAGCTTAGCTTCCAGTTTGGCTGTATAATTGCATCTCTCGCAAATGTTAGTGTTTTGTGGTAGGAGGAGAGGGTTGTCTGTGTACATGAGGCAGTTGTAACATTGCCTCAGGATACCCAAATTCACCAGCTGGACTGGAGAGTGCACCTGAAGTTGCCCTTTGGACATGCCTGAATAGTAGGGTGAGCTGCTTAGTCTCTTGGTTGGTGAGGGGTGAATAAAGAGCTCTGACCTGCTGGGCAATCAATGTCAGGGTATATTAGTGCTTGCTCTTAGGTCTGAGCAAGTGCTGGGCTGTAAGATGCTTTTCGAATGCTTAGGCTGAGAGTTAAACTAGTTTAAAGGGGAAAACTGAAGAGGAGACTTAGTGAAGCCGGGAATAATTTAACGTAGCTAACCAGCACTGCCCGGTGCGCAAAACTGTGCAAACACTGTTTTTATAATAGGAAAATGAAAGAGATAGAAATTAGCCCAAAATGGCCAATAAACTACTAACTTCTGGGCTAGAACCACTCCTCCAGTGACAGATAGGTTGCTCAAAGCTCCCCTCTCTCACAGGTGAACAGAGAAATTTCCTTCTATCCAAGTAAGGTATGGGCAACTCAGAAACTAGTATCACAGCCCTGAATTCAGCACTAGCCTAAAAACTGGACTATACTAGCTTAGAAAGGCGGGAAACAAGGATTTTTTTTTTGTTTTTTTTTTTTGAAAAGATAAGGAAAAAACAGTAAAAAAAAATAAACACTTAAAACCGCTTTAAACGACTACAAACGATCAGAAAAGGCTATCGCACTTTTGTGTGTAGCTTACAACAGTTAAACAAATTATTTAAACAAAAAACTTTTTAAAAATGCAGGCAGTCAAATAAGTGCAAAAAAAAACAAGCTTTTAAATCACAATAAACGCTGGAAAATCTGCTTTTAGGCGGAAAACAGTTAAGTACAGCAAGAAAGTACAGAAAACTGATACTTAATCACTCCAAAATCTCTCTTCTAAGCTAGAAGGCTTGCATCAGTTTAAGGCTTTCTAGTGCTACCCAGTAGTTTAGTTACAGGAAAGATGGGAAACAAGTGCAGATGTGGCCTTTTAAACCAGAAAGTTGAAAGAGATGGACAGACTGTCCAAATGGTTAATAAACTACAATTTCTGGGCCAAGAACCTCTCCTCTCGTGGTAGACAGGCTACCTAGTGCTTACCACTCCCACTGATAAGCTAGAAGGCTTTCCTCCAACACAGAAAGGCTTGCGGGGCTCAAAAGCTTACCAACAGTCCTGGATACAGCAACTCTGTATCTGGACTGGTCTAGTTACAAGAAAGGTCTGAAACGAGCGCAAGTGCATTTTTTAAACCAGAATGTTGAAAGAGATGAAAAAAATGCCCAAACGGCCACTAGCTACAATTTCTGGGACAGGAACCACTCCTCTTGTGGTAGATAGGCTTCCTGATGCTTACCACTCCCAATGATAAGCTAGAAGGCTTCCCTCCAACATGGAAAGGCTTGGGGGGCTCAGAAGCTTACAAAGAGTCCTGGATACAGAAAATCTGTACCTGGACTAGACTAGTAACAGGAAAGGCAGGAAACAAGCACAAACACAGACTTTTAAATCAGAAGGTTGAAAGAGATGGGAAAGCTTTCCAAACGGCCAATAAACTATAATTTCTGGGCCAGAAACCACTCCTCCTATGATAGATAGGTTACCTAGTGCTTACCATTCCCACTGAAAAGCTAGGAGGCTTCTCCCAAAACAGAAGGGCTTGGCGGGGGGGCGGTTCAGAAGCTTACCAACAGTCCAGGATACAGCAAATCTGTACCTGGACTACACTGGTTATAGGAAAGGCAGGGACCAAATGCAAAATGGGCTTTTAACCAGAAAGTAGAAAGAGATGGACAAACTGCCCAAATGGCCAGTGAACTACAATTTCAGGGCCAAAACCCGCTTTTCCCGTGGTAGATAGGCTACCTAGTGCTTTCCACTCCCACTGTTAAGCTAGAAGGCTTCCCTCCAACACAGAAAGGCTTGGGGGGCTCAGAAGCTTACCAGGCATATCCAGCAACTGGCATAACAACATGACCAGGCATATCCAACAACTGGCATGTCCACAGGGGTTCCTTACTAATAGAATACAAGGCCCAAGTAAAATGTCCTATGCAGACTGCCTCAAGGCCCTATCCTTGTATTCTGTCTTCTACAGGCTTTTGAGGGAATATCTATGCCTGGCATACAGGGCATCTTCAGACACTACTCTGATGGACCTCCTGCATATCCACAAAACAAACAGCACCAATATTACCCATTCTAAAGGCTTACACCTTGCCTGTGATATACATAAGACCTGCTGGAGAGAGAAGTATGTATCCCAGAGACATCTCTGTCTGTGGAACAGGCTCCCCATCCGTGTGAAGCAGAGTTCCTCCGTAACCCCATTCAATTGCAACTTGGACAATTGGATGGGAAAGCGGAAATTCATCCTTGGTTTGGTACCTGTGTCTCTAATGGGCACAGGTAGCCTGTAAATGGTTCATCTCCCAGGCCCATGCTTACACTTATCAAGGGTATCAGAACTTGTCAGAATTTTGGGATACATGGCTAAGCTTAAAAAGGCTCTTGTGGTCATTAGCCTAGTAAACACCTATGAACGTATAAGTGAGGCTGCATTATTGAGTGCTGTGATGATCTTCCACACTGGAAGGCTGTTTGGGATTACATTTTTTGGTTCTGATGGCCTGGATACATCACTGTGACATACCCCCCTCCCCACAAGCTTTGGGCTGACTATAATTTGGTTTGCAGCATTTGCCTATGTTGCAATTATTTATTTTTTTTCTTTTTGAACTTGTTTTATTAATGGTGATTTTTTTTTCACTCAGTGTTTTTTTAATAATACTTGAGCTCATTTACTTTAAATAATGATTCATAAATTGCAGTCATATATGAAGTCTGGAGAGCGAGAGATATGTTTTGTGTGTGTGACTGTGTAATGTTTCACTTATTATTCTTTGTGATTTTTGTATCAGACCTTAACTAATAAGCATTTAAATGAGCCTAAGTTAAAATATTGAACTGAAGATGCAGCACATAAATGATTACTTTAGAATACTTCAGTGGGATTGCGCAGAATTTGTGATCTTTACTGTCTCATTTAGTACCCTTTTTAATTTCATTTGCATTTGACACTGGGACATTTGATGCTCTTTTTGCTGGGTTGAGTATTGTTACCTCATGAAGCATTAATTTGTCATAGCTGAGTGTAGACGTTGTATAAATGGCTACATCAGTGGTTGCTTAGTTGTTGTGATGGGCAGAGTGAAAATGAAGGGATAACATAAACTACAGAAAAATAATAGTGCCTTTGCTTTTCTCCCTTGTATGCCACATGATTTTTGAGACTATCCCCAGGGCAAGTACTAGATTATGTATATGAATATGCAAGGCAAGCTCCGATTTGCAGAAAAGATCAGTAGTATGTTAAAAAAATGAGAAAAATCAGCCAGTGCCCAGTCAAGAAAAAAAAGCAGCAGTTTCCACAAATCAAAGTGCCAGAACTGCTTTAAGTTAGACTGTCACTTATTTTGAACATAATAAAGAATGCTGTGACTAAACAAAGCTTGCAGTCAACTAATGGAAATATTTGACAGTTCTGATGTTCTTCATCTCACATTGCTGCAGTCATAACTTGTGGGTAGTCCGCTGTCCTCGGTCGGCCCGAATACCAAAGTATTAGGCTGGCGTCGGTCATGGGCGCTTAGATCTGACGTCAGTGCGCCATGGTATTAAAGCGCATGACCGACGTCATATCCTCAGTCTTTTTTGCCGCATGGTCCGATGCAGAAGCAGCGTTTGCAAGTGCCGTTCGGCGTTCTGAAATTTTCGTATTCTGAGTTTCAGACCGACACCAAGTTGGCTAAGTACCCCGTTGGGGAATATTTTTGTTTTTTCTTGCCTCAGTTAATTCCGGATGTCAGAAAAAGTGAATAATTGTATTTCTTGTGGGAAACAGATACCGCATAGGGATTACCACTCTCTTTGTATTCCTTGTTTGGGACCTGAGCACGTAGTCGGGTGTCGCTTTGTGCTAGGTTTAATAAGCGCCGTTAAGCGTAGGTTAGATTGCGCTAGGCTTGTCTTGAAGCGGTGTAATTATAATATGCCGTCGGATCCTCCGCGCCACCGCGAAGCGCAAAGAAAAATCGTTAAAGTCCAAGCATGATGAGTCGTCCGTTCCGGACGCCGGTTCTTTAGAAACTACGGTGGAATCTGTAGATCCAGCCGAGGTTTCAGTTGAGTCTCAGGGGGAGACATTAATTTTGCAAGATGTGGCCTCTCAGGAGTCAGGTCAGGCTGAGGGGGGCCTCTCAGGTTGCTGTTCTCCCTTCTTTGCCTAAGGTGGTTAGGCCTTCTCCTTCTGTCTCTAAGGTTCCTTCCAAAGGCAGGGCTGGTTTGCCTTCCACAGGTGTCAGTCCTAGTTCTGCAGGTTCTGTGCCTAAAAAACACATGCTTAAAATGGCAGAAGATTTAATTTCTTTAATCAGGGGTTCTATGCCCCCTCCTGATAAGAGGCCTAGGGTGGAGCCAGAGGTGGAAAGTTTGGAGCAGGCTTCAGATTACTCAGAGTCTTCGGCTGAAGACATTCAGGATTTTCCTCCTTATTCTGATTCAGACGCAGAGGATTCCACTCCTTCTGCTTCTCCTCCAGAGGATTTTTCTTTTTCAGAAACCCTTCATTCTATGAGGGAGCATTTTAAATGGGAAGGTCAGGATTTCTCAGATTCCCAAAAGAGGCTTAGGGAATTTTTGTTTTTACCTCAACATAGGCCCTTGGCTATACCTCCTGTTTTGGATGTTGTTCAAGACGTTTTCTCTGTGGCTTCCCTTAATCCAGACTCTTTGCCTCCTGCGCCAGTTAAGCCAGATAGGTATTACAGAGTGCCTGAGGCTCATAAATATCTGTATAAGAGCCCAAGGGCTGACCCAGAAACTATTAGCCAGGGACCTAAGGGTGTCAGGGCTTCTGTTGTAAAGAATCCAGTTCCTATGGATAAGGATGCTAGAGCTTTGGATAGGTGGGGTAAGAAAGTGTATACCTCTTCCACTTTAGCAATGAGGGCTTTGAATTACCAGTTTCATATGTTGAAGTACCAGAATTTTCTCCTTACTCAGTTAAAATCTAAAGTGGATGCTTTGGCAGAGGGCATAGAGTGTAAGGAATTGCAGGATTTGGTTCATGCCTCTGATCAGGTGGGTAAGCATTCTTTGCAGTGTGGTTTCGATGCTTTACAGGCTTCTTCCAGGGTGGCTGCCACTGGTTCAGTTATTCGCAGGCACACCTGGCTTAAGGATCAGAATTTGTCAGAGCATGTTAAAACTAGAATTTTGGATGCTCCTTTGCAGTCTGAAGTTTTGTTTGGTTCTCCTGTGGAGTCTCTCTTGAAGAAAATGGAAGACAAGGCTAAGTCTATGCAGACTGTTAAAGATTTTTTGCAGGTGCAGCCCCCTAAGTTTAGCAGGAATTGGCCTACTAAGGGATGGGCTTACCCTTCTTCTGATTTACAGTCTAGGTCTACAGGTGAGGGCAGGGGCCAGTCCTTTCGTAAACAGGCTCAATGACCTGCATCTTCAGCTGCCAGATCCTTCCTGCCTGGCAGCTCCTTTGGGAGGAAAGTTGGCACTCTTCAAGCAAAACTGGCTATTTGTCACCCAGGACAAATGGGTGTTGGACATTATAGACCGAGGCTACAAGTTTTATTTCCACACATTGCCTCCTTTCAAAGGCATGCCAGACGTTCCTCCTCAGCAAAGGGTAGAGGCTCACAAACAGATTTCTTTACTTCTTCAAATGGGGGCTATACAACAGGTCCCTCTGTCAGAAGTGGGCCTAGGATTTTATTCTCGCCTGTTTCTAGTACCAAAGAAAGGAAACACTTGGAGGCCGATTTTGGATTTATCTATCCTCAACACATACCTGGACATTCCAAAATTCAAAATGTTGACGTTGCAACAACTTCTGCCTCTGTTGGGCAAAGATCACTGGATGGTAACTTTGGATCTCAAAGAGGCTTATCTTCATGTTCCTATCAGGCCCAGTTGCAGGAGATACCTGCGTTTTCAGGCTGGGACTTTACATTATCAGTTCTCTGCATTGCCCTTTGGCTTATCTACTGTGCCCAGGGTGTTCACAAAGGTTCTGGCTCCGGTGATAGCCTTCTTAAGGTTAAGAGGAATACAGATTTATCCTTATTTGGACGATTGCCTGATTCTTGCTCAAGACAAGTACGAACTTCTTCACCATCTACAGTATGTTATGGCAGTGTTAAGGTGCCTAGGGTATTCTGTGAACGAAACAAAGTCCAGTCTAGTACCCTCTCAGGAAATGTGCTTTCTGGGTGTGAGACTGAATACAGCTTCCCAGATGGCCTTTTTGACCCCGGACAAGCAAAAGAACCTTACACTTTACTTCCATCAATTGTCTCTACGGTCCAGGCTGACTGCAAGGACAGTCCTTCAAGCCTTGGGGTTCATGGCATCTTGTATTCTGGTGCTTCCCAATGCCAAACTGCATATGAGGAAGCTACAATGGTATCTCAAAAATGTATGGACACAACACTGCCAAGATCTGGACACTGTCATTCAAATAATACCTTGCATTCAAAAGGAATTTTTGTGGTGGGCTCAGGAATGTCACCTAAACAAGGGACTCTCTGTGACCCGACCAGAGGCGAGTCAGATCTTAACGACAGATGCCTCGGACAAGGCTTGGGGGAGCACACCTCAACGGAAAATGGGTTCAAGACACGTGGCCTGTCAGACTTCAACATTTACATATCAACTTGAAGGAGATGTTAGCAGTCCAATTTGCATTGATGGCTTTCAAGGATTTACTTCACCCAAGGCAGGTGTTGATTCAAACAGACAACACAACTGTCATGTGGTACATCAACAAGCAAGGGGGAACCCATTCGTACCCTCTTTGCAGGCAAGCTATGATTTTGTGGGAGACTGCTCTCAGTTTGCACCTCACTCTTCAGGCAAGGTTTCTACCAGGAGCACAGAACTCCTTAGCAGATGTTTTGAGCAGACAGATAGTGGATCCCCACGAAAGTGGAAGTTGGACCCTCATGTCTTTCGAAAGTTGACAGTGATATGGGGAACTCCAGACATAGATCTGTTCGCTTCTCCACTAAATTTCCAGTTGCCAAAGTTTTGCACAAAGATGTTTCATCCCACAGCTTGGAAAGTGGATGCTCTATCATTCAGTTGGAGCAATCTTCACGTCTATGCCTTTCCGCCTCTGCCTCTCCTTCCCAAGGTACTCTTGAAGGTCAGACAAGACAAGCCCTCCATGATTCTGATGGCTCCAGATTGGCCTCGATAGCACTGGTACCCTCTGCTGAGGAGTTTAGTACGGGATCCTCCATGGCCTTTGCCTTTGATTCCGCACCTTTTGTCTCAGGAGGGCAATCATTTCCTCAATGTCAGGATTCAGTCCCTGCATCTCACAGCCTGGCATATTCTGTTCTAGAACCTGGAGGGTCGCAGCTTCCTCAAAAAGTTCTGAATGTTATTTTGGAGGCCAGAAGGCCTAGTACAAGGAAAGTTTATGCTGATAAATGGAGGAGATTTTTTATTTGGAGCAAAGCAAAAAGCTTTGATGTTTCCAGGCCTGATTTGAGTGTTTCTCTTCAATATCTTACAGAATTATTAGACAAGGGTTTGTCTTTCTCCTCTGTAAAAGTTCATGCTGCAGCCATTTCTGCTCACTATGACTGTGACCCACCATTATTCTCTCATCCTTTGTTTAGGCAATTCCTTAGAGGGGCAAAGAACATAAGACCCCCGCGTAGAGCTCCTACTACTTCCTGGGATCTCAATTTTGTGTTGGAAAAGCTTACTTTACCTCCTTTTGAACCTGCAGCTACGTCTGAGTTAAAGTTTTTGTCTTGGAAGACTGCTTTTTTGTTGGCCGTTACGTCTGCTAGAAGGGTTTCTGAATTACAGGCTCTAATGGCAGTTGAACCCTTCCTAATTTTTCATAAGGACAGGGTATCTCTGCGTACTAACCCTACTTTTATGCCTAAAGTGGTTTCAAATGTGGCCTTAAACCAATCTATTCATTTGCCTACTTTTATGCAGATCCCCAAAATAAAGGGAGAAAATTTTGCACACTTTGGATATTCACAGGCAGTTGCGTTATTATTTGAGCAAGACTAAAGGGTTCAGACAGTCTCAACAGTTGTTTGTTTCTTTTGCTTTGGGCTCTCAGGGGAAACCTGTTTCAAAACAAACTATTTCTAAGTGGATTGGCCATTGTATTGCTTTTGTTCTCATCATGGTAAGGAGATTCGGCTGGAATCAGACCTCATTCCACTAGGGCTACTGCCACTTCTACTGCTTTTTTAAGGGGGGGTAGCTACTAAAGATATTTTAGAAGCAGCTACTTGGAGTTCAGTGCACACTTTTCTAAACATTACCATCTTCCTCTTTATTCCAAATCTAGGGCTGGATTTGCCACTGCAGTCTTACAGGGTATTTTAGCAGCTCCCAATGCTTTATGATTTTGCCAGCCTCCCTTTACCTTTGCTTTGGGATTCTACCCACAAGTTATGACTGCAGCAATGTGAGATGAAGAACATAGTACAGTTTTGTACCTACCATAAATGTAGATGTTCGAAGATCCACATTGCTGCAGTCCAATTTACCCTCCCTCCCCTCTTAGTTTAGAATGGTTGTTTGGTTTGGGTTGTAGATGTTATTTGTACATGTTTTTTTTCTATTTTTGGCTATGGCCTTTCTTTTTAGGGCCTTCTGACATCTGGGGCAAGAAAAGACTGAGGATATGACGTCGGTCATGCGCTTTAATACCATGGCGCACTGACGTCAGATCTAAGCGCCCATGACCGACGCCAGCCTAATACTTTGGTATTCGGGCCGACCGAGGACAGCGGACTTACCCACAAGTTATGACTGCAGCAATGTGGATCTTCGAACATCTACATTTATGGTAGGTACAAAACTGTACTTTTTTACACTGTGAAGAAAGGCACAGGCATTTACCAGTGCTAACTTCAGAGCCCAAGTTACAAATGAATTCAAGTTCAGGTTTATTTAACTGCTTGTTTTTTTTTTTTTTTTTTTTTTTTTTTTTAAGTTTTCTACAGTAAGAACTGGAAAAAAAATGCACAACATACACAAGATAGTAAATTATGTTTACAATTTAAAGTGCTTATTTAACAGTGGTAGTCGTGATTGGTTGGTTGAGGGAAACTGGTAAAACCAGTCAAGAATCAGGATTAGGGCATGTTATTAGCAAATAGTTGAATGACTTGAGGAATTTTGGAGCCTGTCTTGTTGTTAGCTTTTATGACTTACAGTTTTTTGATATACATCTGTGTGTGTGTGTGTGTGTGTGTGTGTGTGTGTGTGTGTGTGTAAACATTTGTGGACTGAAGATTTTGACTGTATTCCGAGGTATCAAACATATCCAGAATTTGTGTGCTTTGTATGTGTGAATTATGTAACCCTCTTTTTGGGGCTTGGATTCTACTTGTGCTGATGTTTCTATTTCAAGACGTCTCTGTTGGGGCTTAAGTTTTGCTTGCACTGTCTAATTTTTCCTTATCTAAGGAAGTCATCGTGTACTATATCTTCTGTGCAGGTAATGGATGCATGTTACACATTTTTTTTTTCTTAGAATTGAGTTGTGATGATTTGTGTGATCAGTTTTCAGGGACTGAGGAGTCATCTTGTTGGCTTAGCTGATGCCTGCAGTGGGTTCAGTGTTATAAAATATTTTCTTTTGATTGTAATTGAATTGATACATTAATTGTGATGCATTTAGTTTTTATTTTTCTGCACTGTTAACTTTTATTTTGAATTATCTTTACTTGAGCTAATTTGCATTGAGTTGTTATATCTTTTCATCATTTTAGATGTTTTTGTGTTCCACTGTTGCAGTCATCACATTTGGGTTATCTGCCTGCAGGTAGCCCTCAGTCGGCCCGAATACCAGAGTCTTGGGATTTCTGCATTGGATGCTGTTGCCTCTTCCATGACGTCAGGTCGTCCGTGGTATAAAACATGCAGTCGATGCCATTACATTAGTCTTTCTTACCGAGAAGGAGCACGAAGCAGTTTGCAAGTGCCGGTCGGCCACTACCTGAAATTTTCATTTTTCGAGTTTCAGACCTGAAGTCTTCTAAAGAGAAGTGCCCCGTTGGGGATTCTTTTTTCTTGCTCTAACCAATGTCAGAAAAAAATTAACAATTGTCTTGCCCGTGGAAAGCAAATACCTCAGAGATTTTCATTCTTACTGCGTCACCATTCGTCGGGCTATTTCTGTAGCTAATTTCTTTCGCTCTCATTCTCCGTATTCCGAAATGGCTTCAGTAAGCCATCCGACTACCGATCTTCTGAAAAAGCACAAAGACAGACAAACCGCATAGGTCCAAAACTGCTGATGACGCTTCCATTAATCTAGTCACCAGTCCACCTGTACTCAGTGAGGCTCCTTTGCAGCTCCTGATGCCCGCTTCTACAGATTTGCAGGCCTCTGCTGAGACCCATTCGGAGTCCGGTATGCTGTGGAACCTGCAGATGTCTCTACCTTGGTGGGTCCGGAGGCACCGGCTTCTGAGGGTGTATTCCGACCCACAGATATTCATGTTAAACTGACATCTTAATTTTCAACTCAAACTACCGAGTTTCTCAGGTCCAGAGGTCGCACTACACCTAGAAACCCGACGTCCAAAGTGCATGCTCAATCTCCCATGCCACAAAAACAAATGCTTAGAATGGCTGAAGATCTTATTACTCTAATTAGGGGAAGCCAGCCTTCCCCTGCTAAAAGACAAAGAATTGAATTTCCTTCTGATTGTACAGACTAGGAGTTTGATGACTCTGTCCCTTCTGATTACCAGGACATACCCTTTTCTGCCTATGAGGATTCAGATGCAGAGGAATCAGTTCCCTCTGCCTTCCTCTCCAGAGGGTTTTTCTTTTGGTGAAACCTTGCATACCTTGAGAGCATTTCCGCTGGGAATGCCTGGACTATGCTCAGTCCAGAGGGAGACTCAGGGAATTTTTAGATTTGCCTCAACACAGGCCTCTAGCCATACCCCCTGTCCTGGATTTTGTAGATGATGTCTTCTTGGAGTCCAGTCTTACTCCTGACACCTTACCACCAACTCTTAGAAAACCTAACAGGTACTACAGAGTACCTGATTCTCACAAATTTCTCTTTAAGAATCCTACTGCGGATCCAGAGACCATTTCCCAGGGACCTAAAGGCATTAAGGCTACTACAGCCAAAAACCCACCCCTTCAGACAGGGATTCTAGAGCTTTAGACAGGTGGGGTAAGAAGGTATATACCTCTGCAACTCTTGCCGTCAGGGCTTTGAATTGCCAGTTTCACATGTTGAAGTACCAGCAACATATTATGGAACTAATTAAACAAAAAATGGTGTTACTTCCATATTGTGCAGAAAATAAAGATTTACAAGAGTTAATGCATTCTGCAAACCAAGTTAGTAAACATATTTTGCAGTGTGGGTTTGATGCCTTAGAAGCATCTTGCAGGGCTGCTGTCACTGGGTCTGTACTGAGAAGGCATGCTTGGCTAAAGGAACAAGTCTTGCCTGACCATGTCAAAGCAAAATTACTAGATGCTTCATTAAATCAGGAGCATTTGTTTGGCACAAAAGCGGAAGACGTTCTTAAGATGGAAAAAAAAAGCAAAATCTATGCAAACTGTCAACTATTTTTTACAGTTGCAGCCAGCTAGGTTCAGTAGACATTGGCCTTCAAAAAAATGGTCCTTTCCAGTCCCTCTCAGGCCTTCTCAGTCCAAACCCAGGGGAAACAGACCACCAAGATTACAGTCTCAGGGTATGCAGAGATCTAAACAATGGAGTGTTTTCACCTCTAAACCAGGGAGTGATAAGCCACCCCCTTATGGAAAAAGTTCAAAATGACTTTCCAATTATCCTTCCCAGCCATGCCCAAGTACTTGCGCCACTAGGAGGAAAACCTGCCCTTAATGCAAAAACTGGATGTCCATTACTCAAAACCGATGAGTTCTAAACATTGTATCCCAGGGATACAGATTCTACTTCCACTCACTGCCAACCCCAAGCGGGTTGCCAGACCTTCGTCTAAACCAGTGGGCCAGAGGCTCAAAAGCAAGTACTTTCCCTTCTCCATATCAGGGCTATTCACTCTGTTCCAGTAGAACATAGGAAATAGGATTTCTACTCCAGACTGTTCCTGGTGCCCAGAAAAGAGAGCTCTTGGCACCCTATCCTGGATCTATCAATTCTCAACACCTTTTTGGTGGTCCCAAAATTCAAAGTCTTACACTGCAACAGCTTTTTCCTATGCTAGCCAAGGGTGCCTGGTTAATCACCCTAGACGTAAAAGAAGCTTATCTGCACGTCCTCATAAGGGAGTCTTGCAGAAAATATCTACGTTTCAGGGCAGGCTTTATGCTCAGTTCTCTGCGCTTCCCTTTGGCTTATCTACTGTGCCCAGAGTATTCACAAAATGTCTGGCTCCAGCCATTGCATACTGCAGCAGAGAAATATTCAAATCTACTTGGATGATTGCCTGATACAGGTAGACGGTCAGGATTTGCTACTTCAGCACCTGGCATTTGTAAAAAGACTTCTAACTTCATTGGGATACCATCAACGAAAAGAAATCTCAACTGGTGCCCAGCCAAGAAGTTGTATTCCTTGGAGCAAACTTGAACACAACTTCCCAGATGGCATTCCACACGCCAGAAAAACAGGTCCATTTGACAAATTATTTCAAACTAATGGCCACCAAAACCCAGCTGTCTGCAAGGAAAATATTGCAAGCCCTAGGGTTCATGGCCTCATGCATTCTGCTAATTCCATATGCAAGACTGCATATGAGGAAACTTCAGTGGTACTTAAGAAGTCTCTGGTGTCAACATTCTCAGGACCTGGAAGCAGTGAATCTAATCATACCTTGTCTAAGGGCAGAGTTCCTTTGGTGGGCAGAAGCATGCAACCACAATAAGGGACTGTCTGTCACTCAACCCCTCGCCGCCCAAACCCTGACAACAGACGCATCAGGCTTTGCATGGGGGGGGGGGGCTCGCATAGCAGGCAGATGCATTCAAGGCAAATGGAGCCCAGAACAAATTCTGCATATCAATCAAAAAGAGATGCTAGCTGTACAGAATGCTCCGACAGCCTTCAAATACCTTATCCTTCCAGGACAGCTCCTGATAAAGACAGACAACACCACAGTTATGTGGTACATAAACAATCAGGGCGGAACTCATTCTTACCCACTCTGCAGGTTAGCCATGGCTCTGTGGAACACCGCCTTGAGCATCTAAGTGCACCTACAAGCTCAATTCCTGCCAGGCAAGCAAAATTCACTGGCAGACAACTTAAGCAGAAATCTACTGGACCCTCTGAGTGGAAACTGGAACCCAACTCATTCAAACTTCTAACCAAGAGGTGGGGAACACCAACAATTGAGCAAATTTTGCATCAGGAACCCTCACAGCAGAGCCTGGAAGGTGGATGCCCTATCCTTTACATGGGAAAACCTCTCAATTTATGCCTTCCCTGCTGTCAAAAGTACTACTCAAGATCAAACAGGACTGGCCAAGGGCAATCCTTATTGCACTAAACTGGCCACGCCAGCACTGGTTCCCACTCCTATGCAGTCTGACAGCAGTGCCACCCTGGCACCTATATCAGACACCTTCCTTGCTGTCTCAGCAGTTGGGACAGATTTTGCATCCACAGCTGCAAACCCTAAACCTTGCAGCCTGGCTTATCCACTGAATATACCACCAGCATCCCCCAGCAAACAGATGCTGGGCGTCATCCTTGAGGCCAGAAAACCTAGTACAAGGAAATCCTATGCTGAAAAGTGGAAGAGATATTGTTCTTGGAGTCAGCCTCAAGGAAAGGGCACAGCTGTGCCCACCTTACCTCATATCCTTGATTACCTAGCAGAGCTACTCCAAAGAGGCCTATCCTTCTCATCCATTAACATTCATGCCTCTGCCATCTCAGCTCATTATAATTCTGAGCCACCTCTCTTTTCTCACCCTCTCATCAAACAGTTCCTGAGAGGAGCTAACAATTTAAGCCCCCCTAGGAGAGCTCCCACTCCAGCCTTGGACCTTAACTTTGTACTGGAGAAGCTCACACTTCCCCCTTGTGAACCTGCTGCTTCAGCAGAGTTAAAATTCCTCTCTTGGAAAACAGCCTTACTTCTAGCTATTACTTCAGCAAGAAGTGTGTCTGAGTTACAGGCACTAATGGCAATGGAGCCCTTCATTATTTTCCATGCTGACAGGGTTTCCCTCAGGACTAACCCTTCCTTTTTGCCCAAGGTGGTATCCAGTGTGGCTTTAAACCAATGCATCCATTTGCCAACCCTTTTCCCTAATCCTCAGAATTAAGGGGAAAGTATCCTGCACTCCATGGATGTGCACAGACTGCTCAGGCTCTACCTTGACAGGACTAAACCTTTCAGAAAATATGACCTTTGCTACAGGAGCAGAGGGCAAGGCCATTTCAAATCAAACAATTTCCAAATGGAGAGCACACTGCATCCATTCCTGCTACAAGCATCATGGAAGACCTACCCCTGTGGGGATCAGAACTCATTTCACTAGAGCTACTTCAACCTCTACAGCATTTCCCATGGGAGTCCCTACCAGAGACCTCCTGGAAGCTGCAAACTGGAGTTCTGTACACACCTTCACCAAGCATTACCACTTGCCCATTTTTTCTAAATTCAGAGCTGAATTTGCTACAGCAGTCTTACAAGGCCTGCTAGCCAGCCATAACACTTCTTGACTGCCTCCATCCTTCCTCAGCTTTGGGAAACAACTCAAGTGTGATGATTGCAACAGTGAAACATGAACATAGTACAGTTGTGTACACTTACCATAAATGTAGGTGTTCAAGTGTGTCAGAAAAATATGTATTAGCATATGTATTAGTAATATGCTTAGCGCATTTAGAGCTTGAAAAGGGTTAACACATTTATTCTATTTTACACTGCATAAATCTGTACAAATTAGA
>NC_056727.1:597037149-597070066 GCF_019279795.1 Protopterus annectens
CTTTTTTTTTGGTTTTTTTCCCCTTACATTATTTTGGGGAAAAAAATACAATCATTGGCTTGGGATTGGAAGCTCACAAACAGGGTTCTGGACATTCTGCTGCTGTGCAATTATGAAACTGAAACTACTGTTTCCTAAACCCCCACCCCCATGGGTGAGGCAGAGTTTGCCACTCACTCCGACACTTCCTTACCTGTTTTTTATTTTTTTTCCAACACCTGAACTGCAATTTGTACTCATGATCATCTAGGTTGTAGTCTATGCTTTATCCATCTAGAGCACTGATATGGGGATTGGTCAGTAATTTGCCTCTTCCTCATTGAGATGCATACTTTGTTTTTTTTTTTTCTCTGTATTCTTTGTGGTTTTGTTTCTTCAGATTATCATGCCTCCCCGAGTGTGTCTTGGTCTTGATCCCATTCATTCCATCTGTACTGGTATCCCAGTACAGGGATGAGAGTCAAGTAGGATTTTTATCCAGACACTCATGGAGGTGGCGTGTGCCCTTGCCAACATCTTGGTAATGAGAATGCTTCTTTAAGGGCCCTGACCCTGTGGGTGGACATACCCACTCTTGACACCAAAGGGTGTCTCGCACCTTCCCCTTTCTTGTGGCTGCTTTTGTACAAAAGCTGTTTGGGATTGACAAGCCCATGCCCCTAGTCCTGTCCATTTCACTGCCATGCATGTCACTGCTTACATGGTGGCAGTTACCAGACTGGAACTAGTACTTCCCTTTCCGGAGGATGGGCAAGCCACCTGCTCACTCACATCCTTGACTAGTCATCTTTTTCAACACTGGAGCTGTTTTTCAAGCTTGAGTTGTCTGGGTCATGGTCTGCATTTTCCCTGTTCACCACAGAGCCTGACTAGGTCAAAGGTTCTCTACTTCCTCACCCAGATCCTTGCTTCCTACTTAATCTTTTTTTCATCACTGTGTCCACTGTTTCCTTCTCTTTCTTCTTTATCTAGATGTGAGAAGTTCCCATTTCACTGTTAGAAAACTCATCTCTCCTAATGATGACTCTCTCCTTGCTCATTAATTGATCTGATGATGTTGCCTTCATTTGATCTTCAACCTGTAAGATTTCGAATCCGACTCTGCCACATACCAAAGTTTTAGACTCCAGCGTCTGAGCTTCACCCCTACCCATGATGCTCCTCTCCTCTAAATCCCCCTGATCTCATTTACCACACTTCACTAAGCATCAGGTTCTTGCACTTTGATCTCCTCAGGGCTGTTTAGTTGCTCAGTGAGTAAAATTTTACCAATATCTTAGCTTACATTTATAAAGTTAGCCTTCCCTGTCTCCTGTCTTCTTTTTCTGCCTCATAGCAGTTTCTAAGAAAGAAGTTTTTTGTCTTTCTTTCCCTACCAGCTTATAGATGTATTAAAAAAAAAAGTTTCTTGTTCTGTAGAACTTTAAATTTATATTTACTATAGCTACTTTAACTTTATCTTGGTGTATGTGTATTTTTTGCCATGGTCACTTTTTTTTTCTTGTCAGCATGGCAGATTCAAGACCTGTGGCATTTAAGAAGTGCAGCATATGTGACACAAAATCCCACTTTCAGATGCGCACTCAGAATGTGTGTTTTTTCTTGGGATGGCCCACCTGGATTCTGCTTGTTCTCTTTGAGCCGTCTTTAATTAACAGATGCTAACTGAGCAAGGCAGCAGACTTATTTTATAAGGACTCCTCCCTAGTTCTTCTTCTTCCTCAGTCACCCAGTCTACTTCAGGGGCTGCAACCACTGCTAAAAAACATAGAGCGTAAGAGATACAGCCATTTGGGGGAACTTCCTGCCAAAACATCCAGACCCTCGGAGTCAACCACTTTGGCTGCCATTATCATTCAGAACTCCCCTCTGTGTTGGAGCTGAAGCTTCTCCCCGGAGCCGGTGACAACCAGACCCAAGTCCCCTCTCCTGCAGTAGCCCAGGCCGTCTTCCAGGCGTGCTTCAGTAGCGTCTTCCATATGGTCCTTTCTAAGCCTATAACAAGAAAAGGTGTACCAGAACCACAAAAGAATGCACGTATCACTGTTTATTTGCAAGTAAAACTTTCAAAGTTAAAAACTGCTTCATTAGGTTAAAGAAACAACACCAAAAGGTTAAAAGAAAATAAAAAGGGCAATTAAAAAATATATACATTTTTTATTACTTAACTACATAAAATCTTTATAAAAACGTCCTCCCTAAGCCTTTCTGAAGCCGAGGTGGACAGCATGATGGTCAAATTTCTCAAGGCACAAATTTAGATGGGGTTCTTGCCTGCTTCGTCCCTTCCTGTTTCTGTGAGCAATATTGGTGGAGCTTCCCCATCACCAACTTCGGCTCGGGGGTGCCTGCTGTGTCCCCTATCTCCCTCAGCATTTGAGATGGTAGAGAGAGTTCTCTCTGCACCCAAAAGAGTCTTGACTCTTCCTGCTTTGTCCCCTTTGGGACAGCCTATCCAAAAGGAATTCCAGTCTACTTCCCATTTGGAACTCCCGGAGTCTTCCAATACCTTCATGGAGCACCCCACAGAGGAGGTCCCTCAGAAGCACCAGTGCAAAAGAAGACTCTTGGGTTCCTCTTTGGAATCTCTCACAGATGACACCGATCTCTATGAAGGGGATGGGTCCCCCAGATCGACCCAGATCACCACCCGAGGATGTCTGCTTTGGAGACATTATATAAATTCTCTGCCAAAAGGGTGGTTGGTCTTTCAAAAGCCCTGACCCAGAAGAATCTGTGTTTCTGGAAGCCTTTGGATCTGACCCATCTACTTCTTGGGTGTCCCCTGCTCTGGACCCCCTTATTGACCTTGTGTCCTGCAGGGGATGGAAGGAACCAGACAAAGTAGAACCAATTCCCAACCACCTGATAATATCCTTAGTGCCCTTTCTGACCACCCACACTGGACTGAGGGAATTCCTGTCCATGCCATGGTGGCTCCAGCCGCCACCAAAAAGGAGCTGACCCAGCAGAGCTCCACTGTCCATCCCCCTAACAGGGCTTAGGGCTTTGTACAGGTTTGGAAAGTGGGTTTACACTTCAGTGACCTTTGCATTATGAGCGATTAACTACTTGGCACATGTAACCAGGCTACAGGGGACTTAGTTAAGGAACTCTCTAGTTTTGCCCCAGGGTCCATGTCTGCCGAGGAACAGAAGACCTTTTCCTCAAGAATGGCACCCTCCAGTCTATCTCTAATATGTCCATGAGGTTTATCTCGTGGTGCAGAGGGTGCCTCATGGGCAGCTGAATCAGGCATTGCCATCACACGTCACGCTTGGATGCAGCTGTGTGATTTTTTTCTGAACCATATAAGGCATCCTTCATCACTGCTCCCTTTGATGAATCTACACTTTTGTGTCCAACAGTTAGACACACTCTTCCAAAGTGGAAAGGACGAAAAGACCTTGCTTGCCATCGAGATGCACTTCTCTACCCCACAGTGGACCTTTTCCAGGAACCAGCATGGAGATAAGAAGTTGTGGTTCCATAAATCTCAAGTTTCTCTTCAGGATTCACAAGGCAACCTTTCTGTCAGAGGTAAAGGGGTAAATGTTTATAATGGCACATGCCGCCCATGTGGCAGAGGAGGTCCAATGAACCAAGTGTGACGAAAGAAGATACTTACCAACCCATCTAGCTGGAATTTTGTAAATAATTCTATGTCATTGGTGAATATCGAAATGACTTGTATAAGATGCTTGTGTTACAAATGTATTAGAACTGTATGTCATGTGTATAGCAAACTGCTTGTACAGATGTGTGTTGCAAATACCCTTTTCAAAAGGCTTGTGTTTAAAATGGATCCACAGTGTGCCCTACTGGAAAAGAACAGAAATGTACATCCACTATTGTAACTGTTTAAATGTATATATTTTAACAGTGGAAACTGGAATACAGGAGGTTACCTTCAGAAAAATAAATGAAATTAAATTACTTTATGGCTACGCAGTAAAAGGTGGTATCTTTCAGTTTTCAATGCAGCCAGACATAGAGTCTGTTCTGAGAAGCTCGCTGTATTGTCTTCGGCGTGAACTAATTACTTGTTTTGAATTGTGAAGGAATGCAGTTGTTTTATACCTTCCAGCATCTGCCAAATATCTGAGGTCTGTGTATTTGCACAGGTAGATGCTAAATACCCAGATTCCATTGTGGGGGGTTACCTGGGGTATAGTCAGTTCACAAGAAATGATGTCATTTTGCCAACTATCCCAGCAGTAATATTTGAGATATTAATTTGAGAACTCTGTTAGAGAGTGCATTCTGTATTCTGTCTTGGACCTGACCAGAACCATTCACCACATCTCCCTTGCTGTGTAAGTAAGTTAACTAGGATATATTAACACTCTTAGATACAGTCAGAAATATAGTGAAGCTTAGTTTAGATATTTTTCTTTATTTGAGACTGTCCTGCAATGTTGTTTTAAATATTTCAGTGATTTTTGAGCTCTGATGTCACTGTGAATATATACTGAGTATTTTATTGTGCTTTTGTTATTAATTATTAAATATATTTAAACCTTTCATTGTGGCTGATCTGTCTATAGATATTTAAGTTTTGAGAGTACTTGCATATTTATTTTGTGACACTATGTGGATCACTCTTAATTGCCTTGCTCTTGGTCAAACTACCATTTGTATTAATAATAGTATTGCACAGTACGATTGGACACCTTTTGTTAAGGGCCTTAAAGTAGCTGATAAGGAGTTGGCTGGTGGCAGTGATAACTACCTTATAGTCTGGGCAAAAGGGGGCACAGTTAGTAAACCTGTGGCAGCCTTTCCCAGGTGTGTGTGTGTGTGAGCTACTTGTGGAAGGACACAGCACTGGTTGGACAGAGAAGAGTACTGGAGGTCTTGGCTTGGCCACTCAGCTGAGATCTCAACTCTGTAGCTGTGCCAGTGGGAAGTCTTATTGGGTATCTGGAGAAAGAGGGAGAAACCCCGGATTAACTGTGGTCTCTCTGTGCTCTTAAGAGAAATTGCACTTGATGAAGAGAGCTGCATCTAGAAATTGTGTGTGTGTGTGTGCGTGTGTGTGTGCGTGTGTGCGTGTGTGCGTGTGCGTGTGCGTGTGTGCGTGTGTGTGCGTGTGTGTGTGCGTGTGTGCGTGTGTGCGTGCGTGTGTGCGTGTGTGCGTGTGTGTGTGCCCGTGTGTGTGTCTGCGCGTGTGTGCGCGTGTGTGTGTGTGCGTGTGCGTGTGTGTGCAGCGTGTGCAATGCGTGTGTGTGTGCATGTATGTGTGTGCGCGTGTGTTTGTGCGCGTGTGTGTGTGTGTGTGTGTGCGCGTGTGTGTGTGTGCCTGCGTGTGTGTGTGCGTGTATGTGTGCGTGTGTGCGTATGTGCGCGTGTGTGTATGCGTGTGTGTGTGCGCGTGTGTGTGTGTGCGTGTGTGTGTGCGCGCGTGTGTGCGTGTGTGCGTGTGTGCGCGTGTGTGTGTGCGTGTGTGCGCGTGTGTGTGTGTGCGTGTGTGTGTGTGTGTCTACCTGTCATTCTCTGTGTACGGCCCCCACTGGTGAGGATTGAAGCTCCTTGATTACAGGTGGGTGACCACATCAAGGGTCTCGAGATTCTTTCTCGGACAGACCCAATCAGTGATTCTGAGGGATTGCCTAACTGCTCGACTCTGGAGGCATTCGTGGGATGTTTGTCTCTACACCCAACATCCTGGGAAGCCATCGCAAAAGATTGTTGAGTGTTAAATTTTATATCCAGAGGCTATTCTATACCCTTTTCCAGAAACCCTCACCAGACAAAATCTTCCCAGATGTACTACCCAATCAACGGGAGGCTGCAGCATTAGAGATTTCAAAGCTGCTCTCAAAAATAGTCATCCAAAGTGTCCCCCAGACCAGTTCAGATCAGACATTTACACCAGATTCTTTTTAGTGCATAAAAAGATAGGGAACCTCAGACCTAGTCTGGATCTCCCCTCTCAAAGTTCTGAATGGTCACAATACATTTCATTCTGACCTTCCTGCAGAAGGGCATCTGAATGTGCAGATCAAGATGAACAGGTGCTCCAGAAGGTGTCTCCACTTCAAGGTGGGAACCAATCACTATCAGTTCAGAGCACTGCCCTTTGGTCTCACCACAACCTCCATGGTGTTTACCAAATGCATGACAGTTGTAGTAGCTCACCTAAGACTGCAAGGATTCCAGATGTTTCCTTACCTAGACGATTGGCTCCTAACTGCTCCCACCACTACCCAATCAGGATCTTGTGCAAAACAGTCTCTCATTTAGTGGATCCAATCTAACAGTCTTCTCCAGGGCCACTTGTTCGTCGTAACCCCCCCCCCCCCTTGGCCACTGTGACCACGGACTCATCACAAATCTGGTGGGGGAGTTATCTGGGACAAAATGTCCAAGGCACATGGTCCTCCCAATTAACAAATTTGCATATAAACATTCTGGAAATGAGAGCAGTGCTTCTTGTGTTGCAAGCCCTTTATTCCTCTCTCCCTACGGGAACTATTGCTATTCAGACAAATAACATGTCAGTGGTCTGGTACATCAACAGACAAGGAGGAGTCAGGTCTTACCCCTTGTGTCGAGAGGCCATGAGGTTGTGGCAATGGGTGAACTCTTCCAACTGCTTTCTCATAGCAACGCACATTCCAGGGAAGTCAAGCATCTTGGTGGACAGGCTCAACAGGACCATACTATTTAGACATGGATTGGGATTATATGTTTGCCCTGGTTGCAGTATTTTCATGATGGTTGACCAGAATTTCTTGGGATTGGCTTTGCAGTTCACTGTAGTATGTTTTTTTTTTTGTCACAGATTCTGTCTTTTGGCCTGCTTATGAATACTTTTATATTGTTGGAGGTTTTCTGAGGTTTTATTTGTCTAACAGTTTTTCCAGGCTTTGTCTGTAGTTTGCATTAGTCTTCCTGTAGTGTTGGTTAGTCAGGGTGCCTCTTTTGTTTTTATTCTTTTATTTCTTTGGGGTGCCATTTTAAAGTGTTAAGAAATATTGAGTTAAATTTCTCAATGGTGTCATGTAGTGGCATATGGTCCTCTGCCATAAACAAACTCTACAACAGAAGAAAGAAACTGTTGCAAAAAAGAGTAAAATCCCATGACTGGAGGAACTCCCTGGTCAACCTCTGTAAGAAGCTGAGATCCCTCATAAAATCCTCCAAAGCTAGTTACGAAAACAAAATTGCCACTGACTCTAAAGACAACCACAAAGCATTCTATAGCTATGTCAAGAATCTAAATGGGAACACTCAGATCTGCTTTGAGTTACAGCACAATGGCACTAAATATACAGAACCAACTGATATTGCCAACATCCAAACAGATAGGTTCAGTGCTAACTTTACCCCCCTCTCACCCCCCTAGAGGGCCCATCTCTATACCAGAAGAATGCAAAGTTCCCATAATCACGGCTGCACAGGTAAAAAACACACTCTCCAAAGCCAAGAACACAGCATCCATGGGACCTGACAATATCCCAGGCTGCGTTCTACACGAACTACAGAATGAACTGGCACCCTACCTAAGTACCATGTTCAATCATAGCCTCACCTCAGGCCTTGTACCCACTGAATGGCGCACCGCGACAGTTATCCCACTCCACAAAGGGGGAGCCACAACGGATCCCTGGAACTACCGCCCCATTAGCCTGACGAGCCTGGTCTGCAAGGCCATGGAATGTATCATCGTGGAACTCATAAACAAAGACATTGGTAATCTCCAAACTCTGGACCCTACCCATTTTGGATTTGTAAAAGGCAGATCATGTCTCCTAAACCTGATTGACTTCTTTGAAGCAGTCACTAAAGCCATAGATGAGGGTAAAATGGTTCACACAGCTTATCTATATCTCGCCAAGGCTTTTGACATCATCCCCCACTATGGAATTATAGATAAGCTCACTAAATTAGGTATAAATCCCTATGTCACAAGATGGGTTGCCAACTGGCTCACGGACAGAACCTACACTTTGAAAGTAGCGGATTCCAAATCCGACATCAGACCAGTGACAAGTGGAGTACCACAGGGTTCAGTCCTGGGTCCTCTCCTGTTTGGTATCTACTTCTCTGAAGTGCAGGTCAACACAGAAGGTCTTTGGCTAACAAAGTTTGCAGATGACTGCAAACTAGGAGCCATAATTGAAACTCCTAAAAAGGGCCTCACTGAGACAGATACCTGGTGTCAAAGCCATGGCTTGAGGCTCAGTGCCAAAAAGTGTATTGTCATCTCCTTTGGTGAAAACTCTGTACCCATGAATTACCACATAGCTAGTAGTCTACTTAATGCTGAAAATGTGATGAGACCTTGGGACACAGGTGGACAGTAGTCTCTCCTTTGATAATCACATCGCCACAGTGGTCAGGAATTCCTTCTACGTGGCCCATCTCATCACAAAAGGATTCTCATCCAGAAAAAGAGGTCATTGTTCCCCTCTACTCATCACTCATTTAGACCCATTATAGAGTACAACGCCTCTTTTGGTATGTACCTCACAAGACATCTACAACTGAAAAGACCACAGAAATACCTCACAAAGAGGATTACTGGCCTCAAACAGATGCCCTATACTGGCCTCAAACAGATGCCGTATGCAGACCGTCTCAAAAAACTACAGCTTTACTCCATCGCATATCACCTACTCAGGGGCGATCTCTGCCTAACATACAAAGCTATGTCAAACCCAGAGCTGTTGGACATGTTCCAACTAAAGAAATCCCAATCCCTCCGAGCTACACGCTCTAGGGACCTAAACCTTGCCACCACAATAAACAGAACATGCTGGAGGGATAGATTCCTGTCCCAGAGACTTCCTGTACTCTGGAACAGACTATGTCAAACAGAGCTCCTCATTAGCACTCTTCAAGAAAAATCTTGATGATTGGATGGGAAATGGGAAATTCACTCCGGGGATCACTTCTGTGGCTCTGCTCGACAGGGGCACAGGAAAATCATTTTCTTGGGTGGCGAAAGCCATGGTACATTTTTTGGCTAGGCTTGTAGGGCCGATAGCCTAATACCTACCTATAAATCTATATTTCTTAGTATATTCCAGTTTATTGAAGAGAGGATATTGTTGATTGTCTGAAGGATAACATTTGTTACAAATTGTTTTTATAGTTTGCTATTTTGGAGGATTTTGTGTGTGACATTTGGTAAAGACTGGGAGATGGTCACTGAGGGAATTTGATAGGGTGTCAGACGAGTTAAATTTAGTGGGATCAGATACTAAGATCTGGTCTAGTATTGAATTTGAGTTTGTATCAGTTGTTTGTGCCTCTGTGTGTTTTTGTGTGTATGTATGCATACACACGCAATATTATTCATTTAGTCAAGCTACACGCAGTCAAAAAGGTGGTTTGCTGCATTACTTTGAAGTCTTTTTTATTGTTGTATGCAGTTAAATTGATCCCATGCAGCTTGCTTTTAATTACGTAAATAAATGGGTCTGTTCCAGTCACTTACATTAAGTTATGGTGTAGTGTGCATGTTTACTCTGAGGTCACAGACAGTGTGGCAAGTTAATTTGCCCCTTCTCTCATTGTTGTGCAATCTTGGAATTGGTGTGAGGTTAGTGCAGAGTGGTTTGCACCTAGGGAAAAAAAAATCCATTTTTGTGTGTGGATTTGGCATGTAGGATTGTCTTAGACAGAGTTAGTTGATTAATTATACTGGATATTTAATCAGGTTCAACTTGAGTATTTTGTGTTTGTAAGTGTCCATATAAATATTATATTCCTTTTTGCCATTTTTTACATGGGGTCGGAGTGTCATGTCAGGAGTTACCATCACCTAGAGACATTGTTCTCACCACTGGCTAGTGTGCGTTGTGCATCTCCCTCCCTCCCTCTCCCTCTCTCTCTCTCTCTCTATATATATATATATATATATATATATAAATAATCTTCTCACACACATACACACACACACATATATATATATATATATATATATATATATATATATATATATATATATATATATATATATATATATATATAAAACTAGGAGTCTATTGTATATGACTGAACCACCCTAATTGAATGTAAATCACTGACAAAATAAGTTCAGTCATACTCAGTAGTGAAAAATTATGCTGAGAGGAAAACTATTTCCTCTTCTGATGTTAAAACTAAAACCCCCATAACACTAGCTTCAAATTTGATGAATAGTGGCAGTGTTACAGTAAAGTTTTAATGACATTAAGGTGTAGGTTTGGGGTTGGAGGAAGGGGAGCATTAGGGTTAGGGCTAGCACTCATTACTCAAAACACTTGACTCTGTTCTTGCATCTCCCAAGCTAAACTGCCTTGGCCCTTGCACACCTACATTACTCCTAAGAGCATCAATAAAAATGCATTTTCAATGTAAATTTCGTATTGTATTCAGTCTCTTTGTCCTTACTGCATCTTGTATTGTCTCTACTTGCCACCTTACAAATTTTTCCTCCAGCAAAATTCCAGGTTATACTCGCTACCATCTACATCCACCTCAACTTCACTACAACTTTCTTTTTCGCTATGTCAGATATCAAATGTGTGTATGC
The DNA here is from genome assembly GCF_019279795.1 of Protopterus annectens. Classification (NCBI taxonomy): domain Eukaryota; kingdom Metazoa; phylum Chordata; order Ceratodontiformes; family Protopteridae; genus Protopterus; species Protopterus annectens. The sequence continues at coordinate 597,047,678 of NC_056727.1, forward strand.
ACTGTTCCACCTTTACCTACTTTCTGCTTTGTACTCCTGTCACCCTCTGTGTGCTTTTTACTCAGATCTCCCACACTACCCCTATTTTTTCTCCTACACTTCAACATAGCATTATTTTATTTTTATTTTGTTTACCTGGTTTGTCAGATTAGATTTAGTGAAAAAAAAAATCAGTGGTGTCCCAAGGAGAAAAGCTCCACCAGTTCCAAGCTCCAGTTGTAATTTGACACTTTAAACATAACCTCACTGCATATTCCAAATCATCTTGTACTAATGTGCAATGACTGTTTTACTGATTTTAGATTTTATTCTAGTGTAGCTGCCTTTCAGTTATTGTACATCAGTATTCTAGTACTAAGTTTACATTTCTCTCATCTAAAATTGTGTTTTTTGTTACTGGGGTTTTTTCTGTGGGCCTCTGCTGAAAAGGGACTACCCTGGTCAACAAAAGAAATAAATCAGTAGAGGGTCTGTTTGAATCTGTGGTCCATGTGACTGCACTAGCTTTCATGCATGGAACAGTTTTGATGCACAGGTAGCTAACAATCTGACCGGTTAGTTTCCTTGCATGTTTTATAAACATAAATATATGATACACACCCACTTGTGTTTAAACAGAAAGGTTCCTAAAGAAAGTGTTTTATTTATTAGTATTGGTGTCATTTATTGTGATTGTAGTAGAACCCATTGCAAAAGACGTGTCTTATGATTTGTTCCTGAAAGGATACTTTGAACAGAATTTTGTCTGCACTGGAAAGCTGACTCTGTAACTTCTCCTGTTATCTATCTCAGGTGTTGTTTCCAGGAAAGATAGTGGTCATTGTTAGACACAGATTTTTATCCCCAAATCCAAGAGCATTTTTTTTGTGTGTGTGCTGAAGCAGTTTTCTTCTGTGGGTTGGATCTTTGCTCAGTTAATTCTCCTTCTCATATTCCTGGTTTCAGTCATGATGTTGCTGTGGCTTCTATTTTCAGTGACTTATTTACTTTTGAAGGCCCTGTAGTAGATACTTGCAGGCCCATATGAGTCCTGGACTTAATTTATGTGGAATAGATTCAGGTCATGTTTAGCCTTTCAGAAATTGTCAAAGTAGTAAGATCCCCTAACATATTACAAATAGCTTGCTTTCATTTCAGTTTTGCCTAAGCGGTGATTACAAGCATCTTGAAGTCAGACTGGTTGGTACTTCTTTTACCCCCTGTGCATATGTGCAAAGAAAACATAGTCTCGAGGTATTAGTGACCCATGTGTACTTCTCAGGTGCATTTCTTCATGTAGCATCTTTGTTTGTTCAGTATGATAACCTTAGTGTGACAAGTTGTATCGCCAGAGAGGACTGGGCTTATGTATCAAGTTGACACCCTGTGCTGCATATGATTCAGTTAAGGCAAGAGGATTTGAGTCATGCAGTAAAAATAGTTGGGATAGTTTGTCATGTTTCCTGTTGGTGTTTTAAATGCACTGGCAGAAAAATATATATCTTCTTATTTTAAGAGCATGATTGCAAGCTGTTTTCAGTCATCTTTAGTGAAAGAACTGGACTTAGTTGTGATCTTCAATCATTATAAAACAAGCCAGGATTTTCCTGTTAAATGTAGAGCCTTGAGATTTCTGATAAGATGTGTTCATTACCTAAAATAGTGGATTCTGGCATTCTTACCCTTTGTACTAATGGATTTGAGTTCCAGGTTGTGTGTGTCAAGTGTTTTTTGTAATTTTGCAGCCAGTCAGATAACTGATCCATGTCTTCAGGTTGCTTCTTGATTTTGTGATTGCACTTGGGACCATACCTCTCAGCTGTGCAGATTTTTGCAGAATGCCCAGATTTTTGCATCATATTTGTGGTCTACCTCATAACATATGTAGTTTTCTGGCACATCACTGAAGATTGAAGTCACTAAATAATGACATACATTTGAGTTTCAGACTTCATATCCTTCAGAAAATGCATGTTAATACAAATCCTGTTATTCTGTCAGCTAAGTTTATAAGAGCAGTATTTCAGTTGTGTCCCTATTTTTGGGCCTTTGTGCCCCCATTATTTTAGGCTTTGTCCAGATGTCTTGTCCTAAGGGGTTGAAAGGTATGCTTGGGACTGACACTTGTGAAGTAATGTTTAAGTAGTTGGTCACCTTTCTTTTTTTTTTTTGGTAGGGCAAGTGTATAAGAATTTTGTGTGCTTTTGCCCATTCTGTGATGCAGTTCAGCAGCTCTGACTGCAGCCTCAGTCCCTTAGTGTGATTAGCTGACCCAGTGTACTAAAAGAGCCAACCAGGGAATCAAGGATGACATCTCATCCCCTGAAAATTACTCTCCATTTATAGCAGAAAGTTAAGAGGATTCTAATAAGATAAATCTTTCCTAGAAAAGATGGTGCTAAATGCCAGCTAGAATGGGGGGGGGGGGTACAAAGAAGTCATTTAGAAACCAGGAGGCTTGGATGATTCAGGTGAAGGGGAAGGAAAATACAGAAAATGTGTGTAGATTTAGTATGCTACCTAGAAATAAATAAAGACAAGGCCTGCCGTAAAGAAGGCATTTTTGTTTTACTGCCAAGGGTGTTCTCTGTAGATCAGATTACCTACGTGCATAGCTGTGAAAGCAGTTATAAGTTATAAGTCTGTGCAGACCTGATTTCTGGAGGTGGTGATTACGTTTAATGAATGCACACAAACACAAAAATTCAAGTTATATATTCTATTTTCAACAGTCTTAATATAACTGCTGGTATCACTTTCGAGAAGAGAGAGGTAACAGAATATAGAGAGGGCTTTCTTCGTTTATCATAGTGATTGTTGCTGTCTCACGTTTGTAGCAGAGTCCTTGACCCCAAATTGATGTCACACATTGTGGTCCTTTTCTTCTCAAAATAACCAGTAAGACCATATTATTCAGAGAAAGCAAGCTTAAATGTTTAGATGAAGTCAGTGTTGACAGGGAAGTACCAGTTTATTGTAGCCTGAGGATCTGAGGCCTCTAGGAAGGTGGACAGTCATTGGGTCTTGGAATGAAACAAATGTGCCACCAGATCCCATTAATTTTACTGTAACATATGCTTAACTTTTAATTGCCTTGGCAGTTGAATTACATAAATCTTAACTGATTTCACTACCACTTTTTTGTTTTAGTTTTTGGTCTTCAGTGAATATTTGTGCAAATGCTAGTTCATTCAAGTCTAGTTTTCATTATTCTGCAGATTAATTTTCCTTTTTTTTATAGAGTTGAGCAAAAGCATATTTATTGTGCTTTGTGTTGCTGTCTATCTTCCAAAGTTTTCCAGTATCTGACATCCTTGCCTGATTGAAGGCAAGGCCTGCCGTTTAGAAGGCATTTTTGTTTTACCGCGTAACTCAAGTGCATAGCTGTGAAAGCAGTGCTGTTCAGTTATAAATTTTAAGTATGTGCAGACTTAATTTCTGGAGGTGGTGATTACATTTAATGAGCATACACAAAAATTCAGCTTATATATTCTACTATCAACTGTCAAATCAAATTTAAGTCGGTGCTGCTGAAACAAACTTTGCTTTAAAATGAGTCTTTAGTTTTACAAAGCTGCCTCAGTATTCCATACGCTCTGGTCTGTTTGACATGTTGGTGTAGGCTAAAATTGCTGGTGATCTCATTCAGAACAGGAACTGCTCAGATGTCATGCTGGTGATCTCATTCAGAACAGGAACTGCTTCTTGTCTGTTTTGCACAGGAAAAACTTATACAATGTGTGGAAAGTGGAATTTCGTCATCTTTTCACATAGCTAGCAGATTTATTTTGTAAATATAAAGTTGTCACCTGTATGTGATTTGCTAATGGTAACTGGATTTACATTACAGAAAATATGTATGGGACGTGATGTAAAAATGGTATAGAATGACCCATGGACTGCTGTGACTTTGTTTAGGGTTTGATGAAGTGAGGGACTGGGTTATGAGCAAATGGTGTACAATTGTTTCCTCCAGCTCGGTTTTTGAGAGCAGAGCTTGCTACTGATTAATATAATGAAAAAAATATATATATTCAGTTGCTACTGTATCATTAGACTTAAAAAGATGGATAAGTACACTTGCAAATGTATGTCATTTGAAGTTCTGAGAACTGTAATTGTTCCCCTTTTATTTAGTTATTGACTGATTGTATAACTGAATGCTTTGCATGCGTAATCAAAATCTATCAAAAAATGTATATATATCAGTGTTCGTGTTATATGCATTATATTTGCCTATGGGCTAGGGAGTGACTGAAAAAAAAAGTCAAACCAGCTCATTCACCAAGTTAACAAACTCAAGTAAATAAATACATTTTTGACTGGATTATTCTTCCTAGGCTTGTCACCTATTTTCCTGAGAAGCCTTAGCTATTATACATAGAGTAGGGCAGGTCTGGACAGGACATCCATGAATTCTACCTTCTTTTATCTTTTTTTTTTTCTGGTAAGTGCCATAATATCTTTTACATCCACCTGAATTTCCCAAACTCAAGCAGATGATACCTCAGTTTATTGTCTAAGTTGAAGGAGTGTCATATTCACCCAGAGTGATCCACTGCCTTGTTAGTATTGAAAGAATGAGTCTAAGCATGTGGTGCATTAAGATCCTACAGTCTTCTGGTGGTCTAGCATCAATGGTGAGTGTGCTGCTTTTTGAACCATTGACACAGATTTTGGATTAATACAGCTGTAAGTGTGCAGGTGAGATAATGTGTTACAAGTCTGAAGTCGTGGGTCTTGGAGTATTTCCCTACTATGAGGTATAATAGTCTTGGAATTTGTACAAGTTACAGGAATATCAGTGATGATGGGGGGGTGAAACCTTCCAGCAGAAAAGCTTTAGAATTTAGTGAGATATTTGAATCAGTTTAATTTTCAAAGTGGCAGGACACAAATGAGCTGGGCTTGCAGTTATGATAAGGAGATCTTGAAAATTCTTGGAAATGCCTACACTCACAAAGCACATCACTGAAAGCTGGTTGTTGTCAACCACAAACCATTAGTTAACAGAAGTTAAGAGTTAACGGAAGTACCGTCTTTCTGTGTATTAACAAGCACAGTTACAGAAATCCTCCTTGTCGGTAGTTGAAGAAATGTCTGGTCTGGAAATGTGAATGATAAAAATTAGGATTATTTCTTGCTTAATTATAATAGCACCTCCTCAAAGTTGATGGTGGAAAGCAAGGTACTCCATCCCATTATGAGTGACATGTAAACGCAACAGCTGTTAAAGCCAACTGAAGAAAGTGTGTTAAAGTACTATTGTCAAAAGATTTGAGAACTACCATTATTATGAAGTCACTGTGACTGTATTTATCACAGGCTTGTAAATATGATGCTGATTGCATGTCTCTCTCTTGCTGTTATTTGAAGAAAGCAGTACAAATGGTTATACACTGCTCCACAGGTGCTGTAAACAAGCAACTGTGAAGTGTCCTTTGTGGCTATTAAAAAAAAAAAAAAAAAAAAAAAAAAACTCTTGGCTTGAATGTGAAAATAGAAAGCTGATGTATTCTTTTTCTGAAGACATAATTGTACTGTAAGTGACAAACTTGTAACTTCACAATCACAAGAAACCACAAAGTTGACGAAACGCGAACCTGGAATGCAGCTCACAACAGACACACAGACTGGTATACAATAAACTTCACTTTAATGTAGCACCTCACTAAAATCCGATAATTAAAAACAAGGTTACAAAGTTAAGTGCTTTCATTCCGTCATTACTTCCCTGGGAAACTCGTGGTATTCAATTTTAGCTGCCACTTCACCTCACTTTTTTCCAAGTGTTTGTTAATAATATAACCTCTGGCATCCTTTTTAACTTGTTCTATTACTATAAAACCTGAATTTGAGTGAATTACTCACCTGTAAATATCTCTAAAGCATTGGTTGTTTCTCCCTTTTTTGACATCTGAGATATACTCATAAACCCTTTCTTTACATTTCGTAGGGAAGGTTAGGATGGCCAAGGTTATATTATTAATGAACAATTGGAAAAAAGAATGTATTTGTATTACTTTAAGATGTAATTGAATAACAGTTTTTATAGGAGAATTTTATCATGATAGCTGTTTAACGTTTGTAGTTTTGATGAAGTTCCAAGGAAAGTGCTGATGGAATGAAAACGCTTAACTTTGTGACCTTGTTTTTAATTAATGTAGCACCTTATTAAAATCCAATAAAGTGAAGTTTATCATATACCAATCTGTGGGTCTGTCATGAGTTGCATTCCAGGTTTGCATTTGGTCAGATTTGTGGTTTCCTATGGTTGTGGAGTTACAGGTTTGTGAGTTATGTCGATGTCCCCAGGTCCCCCATGTGCAGCAATGATAGATACAATAAATACTAGTCAGGAATGTCTTAAAGCTGTTGGCGGCTTGACATTATTGATTCAACAGACTAATCAACGCTTTGACACAGTGTTGTAATACACAGATATATTCATATAGAGGAGATGGATCCCCTAATTCTGCCAGTTTTGGGCTTCCATTAACACAGATGTCTCTGGGAGTAATTCAACAACAGAAGTCTGGTTTTGATTTTAATGAGTGGAAAGCCAACAAGTTTGAGATTGGCATCAATTTGATTAGAATTGAACAACTAAATATCCCTGTGGGCTCTGTCCAAGTTCAACTCAGTATATTTGAAGATAAACGGTTGGCTTTTTAAGAAACTACAATTAATCAATAGCTATTTATTGAAAAACATTGATGCCAATCAAGTCCCAAAGGGACTTCGTCTGTTGAAATTCCCTAATGGTGTCCAGAAGGAATGGGAATTGCCGCAAATTTTTGATGGAGCTATAGCATGAAGCTCATCATTAAATATAGCAACATTCAAACTGAGTGTCTATCCAGGGAGATAGGTACAGTAAATAATTCCATTCAAAATAATTTATTTGAGCATTATAAAACCAATTATGCTCATCTTTCAGTAAGGTTAACAACATCTGTGCATCAGTTGTTAAAAGGAAACTTTCTAATTTCCACAGAGATATAAATTGTTATTGAATGGTAATGCATGTCTGAATCCGACCATGGGTAGAAATAGTGTTGAGTAACAACCAAATGCATCCAGTAAATTTCGAGATGGATAATGCTTCAGCGGATGTTACAAATACTGCCGAAGAGAATCCAGCCCCTTTTGGGAATTGGGCGAGCTGCAGAGATCAGAGAGGTTGCAACACAGGTACCAGCAATGGAACGATGAGGAAGTTTACCATCAGCATGGGGCCAAACCCAAGAGACAATATTCCGAACAGAACCAATACAGAGATAATGGCAATGAATACTGTGGCAGCTCCAGAAGATGAAGAGACTGTAATGTTAGTATATAATGAGTTCAATTACTTTATTTTGTATAATTTTACTTGTAGAAATATTGACCACAAACACATTGTGAGGGTATTAGATATTGTTATCGGTGCTAGCATGACTGGCTGAAGGTTTGTAAATTACCATGTGTTACATATGCAAGCATGACCAGCTGTAATTTTGTAAATAAGTTTGACTTTTGATTATCACTCTGTTTCATGCAGGATGTTTGGATTTCAGGCAGTGTTGTTCTGGCTGACCAAATGTATATGTTCTTTGTAAAGAGAATTCTGAATGTGTTATGCCAGAGTCAGCTGACCTAGATGTGATGTCATTGTGTGCCAGAGTTGAGAGAATAGAATCTTCACTGCAGCTGTTTTTTTACTTTTCAAAGTCTGATATGAAAGTAGAATTCTTATGGCAGCTTCCTGTTGCATTTGAAAAAGATTTGCTCTAAAAAGCTGGTTCTGAGTCAGTTTAGTTATTGTTTGGTGGTAGTTTTCCAGAGCTGTTCAGCAGTAGTAGTCCAGTTGTTTCCAGGAGAGGAGTAGTTCCAGTTGCTGAGGGCAGGCAATAGCCTGGAGTGTGAACATAATTCCTCCTCTTGCCTTCCAGAAATAAGAGTATAATCTTGTCTTACTGAGTCAATTAGATTAGATTGTGATAACACCAGGGTCACTTCAAAAAGCCTTACTGTTTGGATTACATGCTACCATTTGTATCAATATCTGTTTTACCCAATAAAATTGAACATGCCTTTTGAAGGGTATTGTGGTATCTGACTGGTGGCAGCTGTTACCTTGTAATTTGGGCAAAGGTACACAGCAGGTAAACGTGTCAGTCTTTCCCAATTGTTTGCATGTATGTGTGACTATCAGACATTTAAGAGCGAGTGTGTCAGATACCTAGAACTGGGACACAGTACTCTGCAGTGGTTAGTGTGAAGACTCATTTGGGGACCTGGAATGAAGCATATAGTCAAGTCCCAGGTTTGGAACCTGTTTGCAGTGTACTCTTAGAGAAAAGTGTGTGTTTCTATCCCTGCTTTTAGTGACGCCCCTTAATGGAGACGGTGGTGAGGATTGAGACTCCTTAGGTACTGCCCCGGGGTAAAGAGGGTTCGAAACACACGCCAATGTGTTATCAAATGGTTTAACCTTCATTCCAACTAGGAGAGTAAATGTGGTAAGTTAATTGATTTGAAATTATTTACCTGGAAAATTAGTTTTGCTTTGTTTTTCACAGAATAATACAGGTAACAATGCTAATAGTATTATTAGATCAAGTGTGTTTAACCCCCCATCACAATATTCTTAACTTTGAAAAAATGTGTGAACTTAATATCACACACATTTTAAGTCGGCAAAGTCCCAACAAATTTTACAGCATGGCAGTTGAAGAAAAAATGTTGCTTAAGGATTTATGTGATGATAAAAGTATCAAGTAATGAAGCTCGATAAATTGGGGGGGGGGGGGGTAGTAATAAGTAGTTTAGATTATAGTTGGATGAATGCCTTATTTTTGGATGATTCTTGCATAGAAGTGTCCTTAAACAAAATCAGTATTGCCTTTTTTTTAAAATTGACACTATGTTAAATGACTTGCTAGTGGAAGGTCTGTTAACAAGAAGTGAAGTGGATTTTATGTGGAACAATAAACCTGTGATAGCGGATTTGTTTGGTATTCCTAGAATCCAGATATGTTTGGCGGATCCACCTTTGAGGGCAATAGTGGATGCCACTAGATCAGAAACATTTTACATTACTCATTTTGTTAATTACGTCTTAAAAGGAAGTTTGAGTAGCAACAGTCAATCTGAAGTAGGAGAATTCATTTGTCAGTAACCTGTGGGTATGGATCCGATATCGGATCCGAACCGGCATGGTTTATCCAGCTATGGATCCGAGCTCCTAGCTCCTCCCCTCACCCATAATGCCCTGTTTTCCCTACATGACCTCAGATCTAGTTTGCCGTGCATGGTAAAGGCTGGGTCGTCAGAGCTCCAAAAGCTAAGTTATAGTATTCTTTATTAAAGGGTTTTAAAATTTTTAAAACTTTAAATTTGAGTGAAAGTTATAGGTTTCCCTTCTGTTTATATCTTTTTTGGGTTAATTTAATATAGTTTTTAACCTCCCCTCGCTGGTTCGTAGTTGGTGTGTGTGTGTGTTTTTTTTTTTTGGGGCCTTTGTGTGAGTGTTTTAGTTTGTTACTATTTTAAAAAAAAAAAATATATATATAGTGATGTCTGAGGCCCCAAAGGCTGTTTCTTCAAAGTGCTCTGAGTGTGGCCATAAGCTTTCCCCTGCTGATGGCCACACTCGCTGCGTTCGATGCCTTGGGGTTGAACACCTCACTTCAGGGTGTTCAATCTGTGCAGGGTTCAACCCCAGGGCATTGAAGGAGCGGAGGTCGAAGCTGGTCTTGGCGGGACTCTTGCCCCCGGACTCGTTTTCGGCCCCCGCCCCCTTGGTGGTCACTGCTTCGGCAGTCCCTGCCTTGCCTGCTCCCCCTCCTCCACCCGGGATTCAAACTCCCGCCAAAGGGTCGGAGGAGAGGGAAGCACCACAAGCGGCGGGCCGAGACCTCCGTTTCGGCCCCGCCGGCTAAGCGGGCTTCTCCGGCCTCTCTGGCTGCTGGCTCTCCCCCTCCTCGGCTCCGGTCCCCGTGCTTTTCACCGGAGCCTGAGGATGAGGAGACCCGACCTCCTTCGAGGCTATCGAGGCGGCACTCAAGGCCTACCTCGGTAGCCTCGTCGAGGTCTACTTACAGCCTCTCCGATGCTGATCTGGACTGGATGATGCGAAGGTTCATCCAGGCCCAGATGCAGATGGGAGTGCTCCTGCCTCCCTCTGGGGAGCTCGACCCCCTTTTTTAAGCCCATTGCTTCTTCTCCGACCCGCTACCCGGGTTCGGAGCACTTGGAGCCGCGGGCGAGTCGGCGCCAACAGTACTGGGTACTTCGGATCTGACCCTGCCCTCGAGTCTGTCGGATCTGACCTCTCGGAGCCTTGGCCCGAGCTTCGGATCCGAGGGACTCAGTGTGCCTTCGGCGCCGTCCTTGTCGGAGCGCACTGGTCCCTCGTATCCAAGGGGCTCGGCGCCGGCTCTGATCCGCTCATCGGATCTGAAGGGGAGCCGACTTTCAGATCCTATTGTCGAGGCTGGCTCCCCCTCGGCCTTTGATGTAGTGGAGAGGGCTCTGTTGAGGGCATCCGGACCCCCGGCCCTTGCTTCGGCTCTGTCCCGCACTCCATCTGCTCTGGGCCAGGCTTCCATCACCCGGCCACTGGGACAGCCCGCTTCACTGCCCCAAGCAGTTCCTGTGGTTCTGGACATTGCTGGTGAGAGCTCCTCGGACAGCCCCCCCGAGGAAGCACCTCGCAAGCATTTGTGTAAAAGGAGGCACATAGACTCCCCCGAGTCTTTGACCGAAGACACTGACTTGGAGGAAGGGGAAGGCTCCCCAAGATCACCCCCTGAGGATGTCTCCTTTGGAGACATCATGGAAATGTTACGGATCAGAGGTGGGTGGTCTGCCCCAAAGTCTTCCTCGGACAAGTCAGTGTTCTTGGAGGCATTTGAAGCGGGCCCATCTACCTCTTGGGTGTCCCCTCCTGCCGACCCCCCTGGTGGACCTTATTACCACCAGGGCGTGGAAGAACCCGGACACCGTGGAGCCAATCCCCAAGAGGCCCGACAGGATCCTTAGCCCACCTGCTGACCGTGCCCACTGGAGCAAGGGACCCCCGGTAGATGCCATGTTGTCGGCAGCAGCCACTAAGAGGGAACTCGCCCAGGAGAGTCCCTCAGTCCATCCCCCGAGCAAGGAGTCTTGGATGATGGACCATTTGGGGAAGCGAATCTTTAGTTCAGCGACCTTCTCAGTGAGGGCGCTCAACTATTTGGCACACGTCATTAGGATGCAGCACGATCTTATCAAGGAATACACTGCATCCCCCCCCAGAGTCCATATCGGAGAAGGACAAACTTATGCACTCTACCCGTATGGCCACTCTTCGTTCTGTGACTAACACCTCTATGCGGTTACTTTCCCACGCTACCGAGGGAGCCGCTAGAGCTGCGGGAGCGGGCCTAGTCACAAGATGGCAGGCCACTGCGATTTTACGGAGCCCTTCAAGGCGTCATTCGCGAACGCCCCCTTTGACGGTTCTGCCCTTTTTGGCAAGACGGTTCGCGATACCTTGGTTCAGAGCGAGAAGAAAGGGAAGACGCTGTCTGCCATCTGAGTCTGCTTCTCTGTGCCCCAGAGGTCCTACTCTAGGAACCAAAAGGGCCAGAAGAAGATGTGGTTCCGGAAGTCGCAGCATTCCCAACCCGCTCCGGACAACCAGTCCTTCAGCGGCAGAGGAGGACAGGGAGGACGCCGCCCTAGGGGCAGAGGGGCTCCCAGGAACTTTGGGTCCAGAGAACCCTTCTCTGAACGGCCCACGCAGCAACCCTGAGGGGTTGCCCGACTGCTCCACTCTGGAGGCAGTCGGGGGATGTTTCTCGGAGCACCTAGCGGCATGGGAGTCCATTACATCGGACTGCTGGGTACTCCGGATTATATCCAGAGGTTACAAGATCCCCTTTCTTCATGTCCCAAAGTTAAAATCCTCCCCGATGTTCCACCCGATCAGAGGGAGGCCGCTTCAGCAGAAATTGGCCATCTGCTGAGAAGAAGAGCCATCCAGCCCGTCCCCCCAGACCAGATCGGATCAGGGTTCTACTCCAGGTTCTTTTTAGTGCCAAAAAAGACGGGGGACCTAAGACCCATTCTAGACCTGTCCCTGTTGAACCTGTCCGTTCCCAAAGAGAAGTTCCGGATGGTCACTTTGCAGTCCATCCTCCCCCTTCTAGGGGAGAATCACTGGATGTGCTCTATAGACCTCAAGGATGTGTACTACTACATTCGGATGGACAGACGATCCAGGAGGTTTCTTCACTTCCGGCTGGGAGCCAGTCACTACCATTTCAGGGTCCTTCCCTTTGGTCTCACCACAGCCCCCAGGGTGTTCACCAAAGTGTTAGCAGTGGTTGCGGCCCACCTGAGGCTTCAGGGGGTGCAGGTCTTTCCGTACCTAGACTACTGGCTTCTCACCGCCCCAACAAGGCATCTACTCTCTTTGGCAAGAGACTCCTTCCTTCGTCTAGCTCCCAAGCTAGGCATCACGGTAAACATAGAGAACTCCAACCTGGTCCCTACTCAAACAATAGAATTTATAGGAGCCAGGCTAGACACGAGAAATTTAAGAGCCTTTCTCACAACCGACAGGGTTCGGAATCTGCGACTCCAGGTGCGGGCCATCCTTCACTCCAGCTCAACACCTGCGGAATTGGTCCTGAGGGCATTAGGGTCTATGGCGGCAGCGATTACTCTTCTTCCGCACGCCCGCTTCAACATGCGGGTGCTTCAATGGACACTTCAGGTGCAATGGTCATTTCTCTCCCTCCCCCTGTATCATCCAATTGCGATCAGCAAGGCTTGCAAGTGGTCTCTCTTGTGGTGGCTCCATTCTCTGGACCTCCACAGGGGCCGCCCCTTTTGTGCATCTCCCCCTCTCGCCACGGTGACCACGGACGCTTCCCGCCTCGGGTGGGGGGGGCATTTTGCGGGCCGGATGGTCCAAGGCACGTGGAGCGATTCAGAGATCTCCCTGCATATCAATGTTCTGGAAATGAGGGCGGTGCTCTTGGCGTTGCAAGCACTCCACGCCCTCCTTCCCCTGGGAACAATTGCGATTCAATCAGACAACATGTCGGTGGTCTGGTACATCAACAAACAGGGGGGAACCAGGTCTTACCCTTTATGCCGAGAAGCCATGAGAGTGTGGGAATGGGCGATCTCCACCAACCGCTTTCTCATCGCAACGCATATTCCGGGTCGGACCAACATCCTAGCGGACAAGCTTAGTCGCACCATTCTCTCCCCGTACGAGTGGTCTCTCAATTCTCAAGTAGCGAACGTATCTTCGCACAGTGGGGACTCCTGTTGCGATCTCTTTGCCTCTTCTTTAAACGCCAAGTGCGACAGTTTTTCACTCTAATCCCTCCAGGGGATTCTCCGAGACGCTCTAGTGCATGCTTGGCCTCCCGGTCTTCTTTACGCATAGCCCCCTCTACCTCTGATGCTACAAGTACTTCAGAAAGCCTCTCGGTTGGGGTGCAGAATGATCCTCATTGCCCCGTTCTGGCCTCGGCAGATCTGGTTCCCTTACCTAAGGTCTCATTCAGTGAATCCACCTTGGATTCTAGATCCCATTCCGGATCTGATATCACACCCGTCGAACCTGCCAACTCCGAACCTGGACAACCTGAAGTTGACTGCTTGGCTGCTCCAGTTCCACTCCTAATCAGGACTTCCGGTATCTCGTCCCCAGTTAAGGCCATTCTGGTAGCGGCCCACAAGCCCTCTACCAGAAAAATTTACCGCAGTAAATGGAAGCGTTTCTCCATTTGGGCAGAGCGGCAAGACCTAGATCCTTTCACGGTTCCCCTTCCTTTGGTTCTAGATTTCCTTACTACTCTCTTTAATGATGGCGCCAGTAGTTCCACAGTCAAAGTTCAGCTGGCGGCCATATCTCATTACCATGTGGGACACTATTCAGGGCCTCTTATGTCGGCTAAGTTATGCAAAACCTTCCTAAAAGGCACCTTTTTGCTCAGACCCCCTGTCAAAGAAACGGTTCCCCCGTGGGATCTTTCCTTGGTACTTCAGGCCTTGACCGCTCCCCCCTTCGAACCTGCGGCCATAGTCGATCTTAAATACTTGTCCTTTAAGACTGCTTTTTTGGTAGCCATTACTTCGGCTAAGAGAGTTTCAGAGCTTCAGGCCCTGTCCATGAAACCGCCTTATTTGATTTTTCATCCGGACCGGGTGTACCTAAGGATCAAGCCCTCCTTTCTTCCTAAAGTAGCTTCGGAAGCTAACATTAATCAGTCCATCAACCTCCCTGTTTTCTTCCCTAAGTATCAAAACAAAGGTGAATACAAGCTGCATTCCTTGGATGTTCACAGGCAGCTTCGTTTTTACCTTCATAGGACAGCTGGTCATAGGCAATCAGGCCAGTTGTTCATTTCTTTTGCCAAATTCAATCTGGGTAAACCAATTTCCAAAGTTTCTTTGTCACGCTGGATTTCTCAGTGTATTCTGTTGGCATACCAAGCCTCTGGGAGGCCCACACCGGAGGGAGTCCATGCTCATTCGACCCGGTCTGTCTCTACTTCAGCGGCCTTTAAGTCTAGGGTTCCTGTGGATGACATTTGTTCAGCAGCCACTTGGGCTTCATCTCATACCTTTATTACTCATTACAAGCTGGATGTCACTTCTAGAGGTAGAGCATCCTTGCATCCTTTGGCTCCGCGGTGCTCCAGAATATCCTTCCATGATGGCCACCCAAGATTCAGGTAGCTGGGGACTCTGTCCCACGGGTTGCTGACAAATGAATTCTCCTACTTCAGATTTAGAAGTTATGTACTTACCATAACGTTCCATCTGAGTAGATGGATTCATTTGTCTGCAACCATCCCGCCCTCCTATCCCCCTGGCCTTGTCAGTTTCCTGCATAGGGTGTGTTACCCTTTGGTTAGGGTAGTTGGTTCAGGGCAAACTCGATCTGAGGTCATGTAGGGAGAGCAGGGCATTATGGGTGAGGGGAGGAGCTAGGAGCTCGGATCCATAGCTGGATAAACCATGCCGGTTCGGATCCGATATCGGATCCATACCCACAGGTTGCAGACATGTAAATATTTGTGGCATTTTCTTAGTGAAATAAGGAACATCGAAAATACTATTTTTGTTGCCATTGATGTTAAGAAACTATATTCAGTAATATTTCAGGATCTTGGGTTGTCGTGGTTAGAAATTTTATTTGATATGTCATTTTTGAACACAGGGTAAAAGTTGTTGTTCTTATGGAATTAGTTTTAAAAAAATAGTTGCATCCTATTTGTGAGGCAATACTTAAGGTCACCACTGTGGCCTTGGGTGTTGCGTGCACCCCAAGTTTTGCAGTCTTGATTATGGCATATTGGAAGAAAACATTTGATGTTATGTTGTCCTTTCTCGCCTTCGTTCTTACTGGTTGACTCAGCCATATACTAAAAATCAAGGTCTTCCACTGACTCGTGGCTGTATCCCTATTCCATCATGCTGTAGTGAAGCTCCCCAGATCTTGTTTGCTGCTAAACAGATTGGAGGCTTCCATCTTGGCGCTGGCTAAGTGAAACAACTTTTATTACCGTTACTGTACTATTTTTCTCTAAAAAAAAAAAAAAGTTTTATTATACTTTAAAACTAGTTGGCGTTTACTATTCTTGTATGTATTGTAGTTAGGAATATTCGTGGCTGTATTGTTGCTTCTGGACTTCATTTTTTTTTTTTTTTCGTTAGGCCTTGTTTCTCCCTATCCCGGTTAACGTTTCTACATTTACTGTTAGAGTAAATAGAAAGGTGTCAGCCCATTTAAGTTAGAGGGTTGACGCTGCCCGTTTCAGTTAGAGGACATCTTGTGAGTGTTTATTGTTAATAGTTTTCCTACTGCTTGAATAAAAGGGACGTCAGCCCATTTAAGTTACAGGGCTGCCACTGCCCGTTTTTAGTTAGAGGGCAACCTAACTTTTCTTTCTCTCTTGCTTAAAAAAAAAGTTTGTTTGATATTTTATATATTATACTGTAGAGGTTTAATAGTTGTTGTAATTATTGTTTTGCTCTTGTGTGTGTGTGTGTGTGTGTGTGTGTGTGTGTGTGTGTGTGTGTGTGGACTGTGATTTAGACGTGTCCAAAGAGAATAAGGAAACTAAGTCTTCGGGCTTTAAAAAGTGTAGTAAGTGCAGCCAGAAGATGTCGATAACGGACTCCCATACTGTTTGTGTTTATTGCTTGGGAGCAGTACATCTTCAGGAATCTTGCTCGACATGTCACTCATTCAGCTCTAGAGTGCTACTAGAGGGAAAAACAAGTTAATTGTGAGAGGCATATTGAAGTCCCCTTCCAGGAATCTATACAAGGAGGTCTAGGCACTTCAGGATCAGTGAAATCACCTTCATCTGAATCGGACAAATCCACTAAAAGATCTTCTCACTCTTCGGGGCAATTGGAGCATGTTAAAAAATTGAGCAAAATTGTATCTCCGGCTCCGACTATTTCGGAACCGACAAAATCTGCTTCATCAATGCCAGCTGTTTCGGTGCCTTTGGAATTTGAACTCACGAGCCAGTCCCCAGAATTGGAGCTAGTTATTCCTGTTCTGAGGTCACCTATTTTGCAGTCAGTCAGATCCCCTACTCTCTCCTCTAAGTCCTCCAGCAGTCTTTCGGACGATGATGTGGATAGGGTGGTGTGTAGGCTTCTAAAGACACTGGTGCTGGCTAAAATCCTTTCGGCTCAAACCCAGAGGGATTCAGAGCCAGCCAGGACTATTCCACTGACATTGATTTCTCCTCCGAGCCAACCCGGGACCTCTGAGCGAGAATGCCTGGAAGCGACTGTTGTGGAACCACCGGTGCCGAGAACCATCCTATTATCTTCTGAACCGACGTCTGCTCCATCCTAGGAGTCTAGGAGTCTACGTTCTCTGGTCGGGTCCGAGGAGTAATGTTGGATCAGACATTTTTCTGATCCGAACTTACCTCTCAGGGCTTTGGTACCTATGAGCTCGGCTCCAGAGCCAACCCCCTTGGTTCCGGGGATTTCTTCTGGCTCTTCAGAGCCATAGGTATCTTCTGATCGGAGGGGGGCTTTCGAGCTGATGAGGAGGGTGCTGTCTCCTCAGACAGCTCCACTCAGGGGTTCCGACATTCCTTCTCCTAAGGCACAGTCGTCCATCTCTGCACCCACCATCCACAGACCAGCGAGATCCTATTCCTCAGGGTACCCCATCGGGTGAACCCCTCTCTTCTAAACCTCTCCAGAGTATACTTTTGAAGAGCTCCCTCATAAGAGACTTTGCAAGAGGAAGCATTTGTACTCCCTAGAGGAGTCAGTCACCTCAGACACAGACCTCGATGAGTTGGAAGGGTCCCCACAGTCGCCCTCTGAGGATGTCTCCTTCGCAGACATTTTAAAAATCCTTAGAGGCAGCTGGAAGCCTTTCTACCCTTATGATGAGGAGTCTGTTTACCTGAAGGCCTTTGGGTCTCACCCTTCAGCCACTTGGGGGTGTCTGCCTTTTGACGAACTAGTTAGTCAAAAGGCGTGGGAGTCTCCAGATGCTGTGGAGCCTGTCCCTAGGAGGCCAAATAAGTTTGTCACAGCCCCTTCAGATAGAGACTTCCTGACCAAGGGTTTCCCTGTAGATGCTATGATGGTGGCAGCAGCCACCAAAAAGGAACTTTCTGAAACATCCTCGTCTGTCCATCCACAGAACAAGGAGTCTCGTACGATGGACAGATGCATGTTTGCTTTAGTGACTTTTGCACTCGGATTGCTGAACTGACACATTTTATAAAGCTACAAAGAGATCTCCTAAAGGAGCTAGGAGATGCTCTCCAAGGTACAGTAGCTACAGAGGTATCAGACAAGGTTTCCTCTCAGCTCTCCACCTTAAATTCTTTGGTGAGCTCCTCCTTGAGGCTTATTTCTTACGGAGCGAGCAGAGCAGTGGCTTTAGGAATTTCCCTAAGGAGACATTCCTAGATGCGCTTATGCGACTTTACTGAACCTTTAAAATCTTCCTTTATTAATGCCCCATTCGATGGCTTGTCCTTGTTCTGGCCAAAATTTAAGGAGATGCTAACCAGGTGTGAAGAAGAAAAGACTCTCTGCCATAGGAGTCTGTTTATCCGTACCTTCTAGATTGTATCCAAAAGGCCAGAAGGGTGGGAAGATGTGGTTCTGTAAATCCCAAAGAGTTTTTCAGGACACGTGTTGACCCTTCCCCTAGGGGTAGAGGGGGAAGTACAAATGGAAGACGCCATCCACGCGCCAGAGGGGGTCCACAAAACCACGGCAACAGGGATTCTTTCCATGGTAGGCACTTTCAGTGCTCCTTAAGGGAGGTCCGTCTGTCCAACTCTAGAAATTCAAAAGTTGCTAGACAGAAAGTCATCCAGAGTCCCTGCAGACCAAATAGGATCTGGAACTTACTCAAGATTTTTTTTTACTGCCAAAAAGAGTGGGACTGGAGACCAATTTTGGATCTCAGCAGATTAAACAAATGAGTAAAAAAGACCAAGTTCCAGATGATAACACTGCAGTCATTTCTTCCCTTTTTGAGAAAAGACAGTTGGATAGGCTGTATAGACCTCCAGAATGCATACTACCAAATAAAGATGGACAGAGCATCCAGGAGTCATCTGCACTAATGGCTGGGAGACCGTCATTACCAGTTTTGAGCTCTGCCCTTTGGTCTCACTACAACCGCCAGAGTTTTCACCAAGTGCATGGCAGTAGTCACGGCTCACCTGAGACATCTAGGATTCCAAGTGTTACCGTATCTAGACAACTGGCTCCTAATTGCCACCACCAAGCATCTACTACTTAGAATCAAGAGACACCGCTCTCTCTCTGCTCTCACCTGAGAATCACAAAGTACGAAAAGTCTGCCTTGTTGCCATTGCAATGTATCATGTCTATAGGAGCAGATCTAGACACAATAACCATGATGGCAAAACTTCCTGCAGAAAGAGTCTTAGTTCTGAGACAGGAAGTCACCCACCTTCTCTCCAAAACAGAGTACAGGCAAGGACAGATGTTCTTCATTCCACATTGCTGCAGTCCTAACCATTGGGTAGTCCGCTGTCCAGTCGGCCCGAATACCAAAGTATATGGCTGACGTCGGACAAGGCGCATTAGACTGACGCCAGTACGTCAGGGTACTAATGCGCATGACCGACGCCATATCTTCAGTCTTTTTTGCCGCATGGTCCGATGCAGAAGCAGTTCTTGCGAGTGCAGGTTGGCGTTCTGAAATATTTCCGAATTCGGAGTTTCAGACCGAATCAAAGTTGGCTAAGTACCCCGTTGGGGAGCATTTTGGTTTTTTCTTGCCTCAGTATTTAACCGGATGTCAGAAAAAGTGAATAACTGTATTTCTTGTGGGAAACAGATACCTCATAGGGATTACCATACTCTGTGTATACCTTGTTTAGGGCCTGAGCACGACGTTGTTGGTTGCCGCTCTTGTGCTAGATTTAATAAACGCACTATTAAGAGAAGGTTAGACTGTGCCAGGTTAGTGTTTGGGAAACGTTCGGCAAGGACAGTTTTGAAAGTCTTGGGAACCATGGCAGCAGCGATAAGTTTAGTTCAACTAGCAGTCATGCACATGAGAATTCTGCAATGGCTACTCTTCACCCTGTGGTCTTTGCAGGAACTACCCATGTCTCATCAAATTCTGTTAAAGTCCTACAAGAAGGACATTTGCTGGTGGCTTCACTCCAATCACATAACATCAGGTCAGCTCTTTCTTTCCTCACAGCCTGTGGCCACAGTGACCGTGGACACCTCCCAGATAGGGTGTGGGGGGGCATTATCTTGGAAGGACAGTCCAAGGCACTTGGCAGGATAACGAGGCCCATTTGCACATCAGTACTCTAGAGATGAGAGCAGTGCTTTTGACGTTGCAGGCACTCCAGAACTCTCTCCTGCTGGGTACATTTGCAGTACAGACAGACATGTTGGTTGTCTGGTACATAAACAAGGAGGGACCAGATCTTACCCCCTTTATCGAGATGCCCTCAGAGTATGGCAGTGGGCAATCTCTTCCCAACGCTTTCTGATAGTAACGCACATCCAGGAGAAATCCAACGTGTAGCAGACAAACTCAGCAGAGCAATTCTCTTGCCTCATGAGTGATCCCTAAAACAAGAGGTAGCGGAGATGATCTTCCGAAAATGGGGCCAGCCTTGTTGCGATCTTTTCGCCAAATACAGCAGCTATTTTGCCCTGATCCCCCCCTCCGGGGGAGTCACCAAGGGATGCACTTGTACACAATTGGCCCTTGGGACTTCTTTAAGCCTTCCCTCCCTTTCCGCTAATACCCAAGGTTCTCCATAAAGCCTGCTCATTGGGAAGCAAGCTGATTCTCATTGCCCATACTGGCCTCATCAGATTTGGTTCCCCTTACTTTGGCCTCATCTTCAGGAGGAACCATGGGTTTCTGGACCCAGTTCCAGACCTTCTGACTCGTACGTCCGGAATGCTCCACCCTTGTCTTCAAACTCTCAAATTGACAGCTTGGCTGCTCCAATTCAAATTATAGCTAGGCTTCCTAACCTCCTTCATTCGGTCAAACATATCTTGATCTCTTCTCATAAGTCCTCAACCAGAAAATTGTATGCCAGTAAATGGAAAAGGTTTTCTTCCTGGGCATTGACAAAAAAACATTGACCCCTTTTCTGCACCTATAACTTCTATTCTCGAATTCCTGGTAAAACTGTGTAATAAAGGCTCAGCTGCAGCTACCATCTGTGTACAGTTAGCAGCAATATCTAATTTCCATAAAAGCAGTTTCGCCCCTAACTTAATGTTCCACAAACTATTTCCTGAAAGGTATTAATTTAAGACCACCTGTAAAAACACCTCTACCGCCTTGGGACCTAAACTTTGTTTTGTCCTGTAAGATCCTTCCCCTATTTGAACATGCATCATCATGTGATCTAAAATTTTTAATGTGAAAAACAAGTATGTTGATTGCCATCACTTCTGCTGGAAGAGTTTCAGAACTGCAAGCATTATTGATCAAGCCACCACATATGCTTTTTCACAGAGAGAGTATCCCTTCGAACAAACCCATCCTTCCTGCCAAAAGTATGCTCAGAGTCTTAACCTAAATCAGTCCATAGAGTTACCAGTTTTTTCCCCAAGCCATGGCATCAAGACAGAATATAAGCTTTGCCAAATGGATGTACATAGACAATTATGCTTCTACTTACATAGGACAAATGACTTCAGGAAATCTAATCAGTTATTTGTGTCATTTTTAGAAGCAAAGAAAGGTGCCATTATATCTAAGATCACACTTTAAAAATGGCTCTCCGATTGTATTACCTTTATGTATAATTCTAATAACAAAGTTCTCCCCTTTAAAGTCAAAGGTCATTCTACAAGAGCCATGGCAACCTCTTCTGCCTTTCGAGCTAGACTGACACTTGATAGCATTTGTGCTGCTTTTTTAGAGTCAAAGTCACTGAGTAAAACTGTCTCTTCTACCACCCCTATTATACCTATGACTAATATTTTAGTCACTTCTCTTCCACCCACTCCACCTCTTATCCCCTCAGCTACCTCTCTACCACAAAAGAAAAGAAAAGCCAAGAGAGTTTGGCACAGAAGGGAGCACTTTAAAGAGAAGCGGCTTAGGAAAGATTGGGTACCATATTCCACCCAGGCACATTATGACCAGGAGCAGTTACAAGTAACCACTCCTAAATTGTTTGGTTTGTCTTCTCCTCATCATCAGATCGTGTCTACTGACAATTCTGTTTCTACTGTCTTCAACTTGTCAGGTAAAAAGTTATCTGAGGATCATATCAAAGTGTTGGGGAAAGGACATTCATTCGCCCCAGCGCAGAGAGCTAAACTCCCGAATCTACTTATGGACTTAAGACTTTTTGCCAGGAAGTTGAATCTACAAGTTTTACTCAGTGACTTTGACTCTAAAAATTCTGTTTCTGACTCTCAACAACAGGATTTGTCTTTATCTACTCCTCTGCACGAGATTAATGATGTAAACACCACTCCTGGAAGTTCTAGTGTTCCTGCTTGTTTGGATGGTCATGTGAATCACCATACTGGTATTAATGTTAACTGTTCTGTATTATGCAAAAAAAGTTTATTTAACCCTCCCCTACACAACACTATCTCTGCCTTCATTAGAGTATGTGAAAATGATATTAGACATCTTATTAATTCTAACTGCCATGACAAATGGTTCAATCTTAATCAAAATGAGAGGTTAGCACTTATGGACTTGGTTAATGATGATAATTTGAGGATTATGAAGGCAGACAAGGGGACGGGAGTTGTTCTTATGTGTCAGGATAAATACATTACCAAGATTGAAGAAACCTTGTTTAATGATGATTTTTATGAAAGAGTTACCTTAGACACTGTTCATAATAGTTTTGCACACATTGACAAAGTACTTAA
>NC_056727.1:597070566-597110566 GCF_019279795.1 Protopterus annectens
TATATATATATATATATAAAATGTCCCCTTCAAAACATCTAAAACCCATAACATCTAGTTTTCATAACAGTGAGACCAGAACATCTAAAACCCCTAACATTGAATTTCATAACTTCTAACAGTACAAATCACATGAAAATAACATCCCCTCCACATATAATGACACCAAACTACCAAACACACTTTTTACTACATTTCAGCAGGGGGGGCTTGATACAGTGAGGTTAGGAAATTAACCTTTTCCCTCTGTAGTGCGATCTTGGAGTTTTGTAGGAGGACGTTGGTGATCAAGAAGAGGAGGAGGAGTGTGAGGGCAGCATCAAGGATCAAATGGTGGAAACTGAAAAAGGGTAATTGTTAGGTGGAGTTCAGGGATGAGTTAAAACAGGCACTGGGTGTAGTTCAGGGATGAGTTAAAACAGGCACTGGGTGGAACTGAGAGTTACTAAATAGCTGGGTAACTACAGCAGAGCTGGCAAGGGAGACTGCTAGAAAGGTGCTTGGTATGAGATCTGGCCAGAGGAAGGACGACAAGGAGACATGGTGGTGGAATGAGGAAGTACAGGAGAGTATACAGTGAAAGAGGTTGGCAAAGAATAAGTGGGATTGTCAGAGAGGTGAAGAAACTAGACAGGAGTATAAGGAAATGAGGTGCATGGCAAAGACAGAGGTGTTGAAGGATAAGGCATATGAAGAGTTGTATGAAAGGTTGGACACTAAGGAGGGAGAAAAGGACCTGTACTGATTGGCTAGACAGAGGGACAGAGCTAGGAAAGATGTGCAGCAGGTAAAGGTGATGAAGGATAATGAGGGAAACGTACTCACAAGCGAGAAGAGTGTGTTGAGATGGAAGGAGTACTTTGAGGGGTTGATGAATGAAGAGAATGAGAGGGAGAGAAGGTTGGATGATGTGGGGATAGTGAATCATGAAGTGCAATGGATTAACATAAGGAAGTAAGGATAGCTATGAAGAGAATGGAAAGGCTGTTGGTCCAGATGACATACCTGTGGAAGCATGGAGCTATTTAGGTGAAATGGCAGTGGAGTTTTTAAACAGATTGTTTAATTAAATCTTGGAAAGTGAGAGGATGCCTGAGGAATGGAGAAAGTGTTTTGGTACCGATTTTTAAGAATAAGAGTGATGTGCAGAGCTGTAGTAACTACAGAGGGATTAAATTCATCAGTCACAACATGAAGTTATGGGAAAGAGTAGTGAAAGCTGGGTTAAGAAGGGATGTGATGATCAGTGATCAGCAGTATGGCTTCATGCCAGGAAAGAGCACTACAGATGCGATGTTTGCTCTGTGTGTGTTGATGGAGAAGTACAGAGAAGGTTAAACGGAGTTGCATTGTGTTTTTGTAGTCTTAGAGAAAGCATATGACAGGGTGCCCCTAGAGAGGAGTTGTGGTATTGTATGGGGAAATCGGGAGTGTCAGAGAAGTATGTAAGAGTGGTACAGGCTATGTACTAGGGTAGTGTGACAGTGGTGAGGTCTGCGGTGGGAGTGACGGATGTGTTTAAGGTGGAGGTGGGATTTCATCAAGGATCATCTCTGAGCCCTTTCTTATTTGCAATGGTGATGGACAGGTTGACAGACTAGATCAGGCAGGAGTCCCCGTGGACTATGATGTTTGCAGATGACATTGTGATCTGTAATGAGAGTAGGGAGCAGGTGGAGGAGACCCTGAAGAGATGGAGATATGCTCTAAAGAGAAGAGGAATGAAGGTCAGCAGGACTAAGACAGGATGTGTGTGTGAATGAGAGGGAG
Source organism: Protopterus annectens (assembly GCF_019279795.1). Classification (NCBI taxonomy): domain Eukaryota; kingdom Metazoa; phylum Chordata; order Ceratodontiformes; family Protopteridae; genus Protopterus; species Protopterus annectens. The sequence goes on from NC_056727.1 coordinate 597,072,337, forward strand.
GATAGAGGAATGGTGAGGATGCAAGTAGTAGAGGTGGCGAAGGTGGATGAGTTTAAATACTTGGGATCATTATTTCAGAGTAATGGTGATTGGGGAAGAGAGGTGAAGAAGAGAGTACAGGCAGCATGGAGTGGTTGGAGAAGAGTGTCAGGAGTGATTTGTGACAGACGAGTACCAGTAAGAGTGAAAGGGAAGGTCTACAAGAGGGTAGTGAGACCAGCTATGTTATATGGGTTGGAGACAGTGGCATTGACAAAAAGGCAGTGTTTGAGCTGGATGTGGCAGAGTTAAAGATGTTAAGATTTGCACTGGGTGTGACAAGGGTGGACAGGATTAGGAATAAGTATATTAGAGGATCAGCCCAGGTTGGAAGGTTTGGAGACAAAGCCAGAGAGGCAAGATTACGTTGGTTTGGACATGTGCTGAGGAGGGATGCTGAGTATATTGGAAAAAAAGATGCCAAGGATGAAGCTACCAGGTAACAGGAAAAGAGGAATGCCTAAGATAAGCTTTATGGATGTGGTGAGAGAGGACAATGCAGGTGGTTGGTGTGACAGAGCAAGATGCAAAGGACAGGAAGAAATGGAAACAGATGATCCGCTGTGGCGACCTCTAATGGGAACAGCCGAAAGAAGATGATTAGTGTGATCTTGAAGTTGATATATTTAAGTTATGGGTGGGGTGAGCCCCCCACATGGGAAGTGTAGGGGGGCTTGCCCCTCTGGAGAAACGTAGGAAAAAGTGCGTTTCATAGGTAGGTACTAGGCTATCGGCTCTTGGGCCTATACAATCCCAGCCAAAAAGGTACCTTGGCTTTTGCCACCCAAGAAAATTATTTTCCTGTGCCACTGTCCAGAGTCACAGAAGTGATCCCCAGGGTGAATTTCTTATTTCCCATCCAATCGTCAAGATTTTTCTTGAGTGCTAATGAGGAGCTTTGTTGTTTGGTGTCGTTATATGTGGAGGGGATGTTATTTTCTTGTGATTTGTAGTGTTCGATGTTATGGGTTTTAGATGTTCAGGTCTCTATATTATGAAATTATATGTTATGGGTTTTAGATGTTTCAAAGTAGACTGTGTGTGTGTGTGTGTGTGTGTGTGTGTATGTATTAATGTATGTGTGTATATATATATATATATATATATATATATATATATGTATATATATAAAATTACGTACATATATGTATATAATATATTTTATATATTCACATATGTATTATGCATACATGTGAGTATCTAATAAAAGCTGCATTAACTACAGTTGTTAAGTAGTTTTGTCCTTCAGCAGGACTTCATCAGAACTAGTGAAAAAAAAAAAAAACCCTCCTACACACTTATAATCAGTCTACACAGTTTGGTGGTCACTATATAAATAAACACCTTCATTGCTTCTGTCTTTGGTTATTTGTTTCTGCAGATTTAGTCCATTTTTTTATTCTTTTCCTTAGGTTAATAAATTTTCTCACCCGTGGTCTGACCTGGCTGCCCTTTCAACTGTACCTTATGCTGGCAACAGGCTGGTCTTTAATACGAATCCTTCACCTGGTAATGCAGAGGGTAAACTGTAGGGTAGTTTAGTGTTTGTTGTTGTGTTTTTTTTTCTTTCTTTTCTTTATCCTTCAGAAATCTGAATTGCCAGGAATATGTGTGGAAATTTATGCTTTTGTTATATGAACAGCCTGAAGGAATTTGTTTGTTTCTGCCTTTTACTTTGGTATCTAAACGTTATTTGAAGTGTTTGTATAATTGTGCATATACTTTGTCTAGGGACACTACTATTACTACAGTGCTGAGAAGATGTGCTTGGGTATGTAACCAAAAGTTTGATGAGGTAAAGTCTGAAGTTTGAATCAACTTTAGATAAGGAGGTTTTGTTTGGTTTGTCTTCCACCCAGGTTCACAAACAATATGATGAAAGAGGAGAATTGATTTAGGGAATTTCTAAAGGTTTTCTCGTACTCCAGTACAAATGTTGTAAGCCTTTCTTTTACTCAAGAGCCAAGTAAACAAAGCCAGTCTTTTTCTGGCAAAGAAAATGTAAAACAAGAGATGACCATAGGGTAGCAACAACAAAAAATGGGGGTCATTTCTGTATTTATGGTTTGTACGTTTCTCTGACAATGCCTGCTGGAGACCAGTACTAGATGTTTCTTTTCTAAATCTGCACTTAAAAATTTCCAAAGTTCAAAATATTAACTGTATCAGAACTTGTTACCCCCTCATTCCTGACGTGTTTCTTGTTAACTCTAGACTTAAAAGATGCTTTCTACCACATTTTCATAGTCACAGGCTTCTGGAAATTTCTAGGTTCTCTGTTTGTGGGTCACATTATTGGTTCTCTGCACAGCCCCAAGAGCATTCACAAAATGTCTAGTTCCAGTCACAGCTTATTGCAGACTGAATGGCATTCACATAGTTCCTTATTTAGAAGACTTTCTTATCGTTGCAGAATCTTTATGCATATATCAGGAGTAATTAATATAGCTTATGTCTCTCTATTGACCAATCTGGGCTTCCAAATAAACATTGCAAAATCTTCCTTATAGATTCTTTTATTCAGAAGATCTTTTTAACGCAAGAGAAGGTGGATGGTTATCTAATTTTTCCTGATATTCTCAAATCAGTTTCGGACTACTGAAAGAATTTCTGAGGATACTAGGGTTCTTGGCTTCTATAATTCTTATGATACATCTAGCGAGATTATACATGAGAATGATACGGTGGTTTCCAAAAAAAAAAGCACATGGACCTAACACTTGTGTTGTCTGTAGTATCCAGTTTGGGTTTTCTAAAAAGGAAACTGCTTTGATGGAGCAGCAAATTCAACTGATTCCCTTCTCTTCTCAGATCCCAAACCAATGCATCTATGCTGTAGATGTTGCTTGGGGAGCAGTTTCCAGAGGAGTAGAAGTGCAAAGCCTGTTGAATACTTCAGACAGACCAGTGAGCTATATAAATAAGCAGGGAGGTACAAGGACATATCTCCTATGCAGGCTTGTAGTGATGGTTTGAGAGTTAGCTCTTCAGCATTCCTTTATCTTCCAATATTTTTATATTCCATGAGAGTAAAACATAGTGGAAGACAGGCTGAGTAGGACCACTGTGCACTTTCAGAAATGGAAATTGAACAAGGAAAGCTTCCAGGAATTGATCCAGTTGTGGAGGACACTTCAAATAGATCTGTTCACCTCTTTTTCCCAGCAGACAACAAAACAAGTTTTGGTTTAGGGCTCCTTGCAAGCAAGCCTTGGAAGATGGATGCATTTTCATTCCCTTGAAATGTAATTTACTTTTATGCATTTCCACTTTCACTGATATGTAGGTTAATTTTGAAGATTCAAAAGGGATGGCCCAAATATCCATGTGGTGACCCCCTTTTGAGCCTAGCAGCTTTGTTTTTTTTCCTTCATGTGAAAATGGCCAAGGGCAATTACCACAAGCTTCCTCACAGACTGGATCTCTCACAAAAGATGAGAGGAATATGATACACCCCAATATCACCCCAGTATCAGTCAACCAACCTCAACGGACTACCTGGATGTTTCTGTTTGTAATACCTTTTAGGCATTTATTTCATGAGGATGTACAGCAGGTACTAAAGGAGGCAAGAAATGTCTGCTACTAGTAAATCCTAATTTGGTAGTTGGAAGTGATTTTTCTAGTTGGTATCTAACCAATAACCAGAGTCCCTGCAGGGATTCTGTACCACTGGTGGTCAAATGTCTGTGAGAGTTGCTTTTCTTATTTTATCCTTTGTTACTATGAAAAGGTTCAGCTTGCAGCCATTTCAACATTATCTGCCCATGGATTTTCCTCCTTTTTTATCTGTTTGTGTTAAAGCAGTTTCTAAAAGGAGTTTTGTACCTGTGACCTCATAAACAGGTTGTTTCTCAACAGTACTTGGTAAATTAGCAATCACCTTTTGAACCTGCTCATTAAGCTGATTTAAGATTCTTGACTTGGAAAGCTGTACTCATTGCTTTGATATCTGCAAAAAAGGTATCCAAGTTGCAAGCTGCCATGCTGTGTGAACCATATATGATTTTCCACAGGGGTTAGGGTCTCTCTAAGAACAAACACAGTCATTCATGCCCAAAATGTTTTTAGTTTACTTTTGAATCAAGTCATCAATCGTCCCAGTTTTCTACCTATAACCAAAAAAAAAAAAAAAAAAAAAGAAAACTGGGAGAAAGGGTTCTGCATACTGTGGACATATAGACAGCCCAGGTACTATCTTGACAGTGCTAAGCCCTTTAGAAAAGATGATCAGCTATTTATTTTTTGTCAAGGGGCAACAAAGGGGACACCCTGTGTTTGAACAGACAGTTTATGGGAAATTATCATCAGCTATTGCTTTTTTTTTTTTTTTTCTTTGTTCCCGCTGTGGCAAATCAGTTGCAGGCAGTATCAGGGTATATTCTCCAGGAGGCTTGTCTTAGATGGCATACTGGAAAGGGATGGAATTTAGAAGCATTCTAGAGGTAGCTATATGGTCCTCCATACATACATTTACAAAGCATTACAAACTGGGTTCCTTTTCCAGGTCCAGGTTGAACTTTGCTAGGGCCATTCTCCAGATTTTTCCAAGTTCATATCCTTCCTCCTAGGCTGGATGGGTTCTGGTATTCAACCTTGTGTAGCCTAAGGGCTATTTCAACAGTAGGAATGATGAACAAAGTACACTTGTGTATGTTTCACATGCCCAGTTCCTCACTGATGCAGTAGCTTCACCTGCTGTCCATCCCTCGACTCTTGTACATAGTTGTAGCTGGGATTTAAAGTTGGATTGTGTTTACATTATATGTTTTATTGTTATTGGTTGGTTGATTGAGAATTGTTGGGTTGTATGGTCTTGAAAATCCTGCAGAAAGCTTGATTCTGATTTCCCTCATTGGGATTAGCCAATCAGCAGTGTGTGTGTGTGTGCGGGGGGGGGGGTCAGAGTTTTTTGATGTTTGGTTGTTGTTTCCTAGGCAGGAAACATCCCTTGTAGCCTAACAGCTGCTGCAGCAGTGAGGAATTCAAGCGTCTACTGTTATGAGTAAGGGCAACTTGCACAACTGGACTTTCTTTCCAACAGAACCTTTCAAATCTTCAGTAATCAAAGTGCTGAGATATTGGAACCCTTAATACAGATGTTCTACAAGTTTCTGTTGTGAGATCTCTTTCTTCAGTCTCTCTTTATCAATGATATTACTTAAAATGTGACTAGTAGGAATTGCACACTGTATGTAGATGACTACTCCTGGAATCAAGAAAACAGCATTAATATATACAGTCTAATCTTCAAAAATCCTTCTCCGAACTTTTAAGTGGCTTTCCACTAACATGCTTCTTATTGAGGCTAATAAATCTAATTTGATGATTTTTGCCTCCTTTCAGAAACTTTCAAAAAGTTCAACTTTTTCCATCCAGGACATACAGGGTAGCACTTGGACTCTCTGTTGATCCATTATTTAATTTTACAGTCCTCACTGATAAGATAGTAGGCAAGGTGCTCCCATACTTCAGTTATGTTATAAAATCTCTCATCTCCTGTTTTTAATAGCCACAACAGCAATAACCAAAAAACATACTCCTAGCCAAATTGGAATGTGGCCTACCTCTTATTGCCTTATGTTCAAGAACCAATGCTCATAAAATACAGATGGCTAAAAATAATATCTACAGACTGACAGAGTCACCACTGCACTGTTATCTAAAATATAAAATGTCTCACTGTAATGACTCATTTTGGTTATTTCACTCTTATAAAAACATTTTGAGCTAAAGATACCGACCCCTTCTCGGGAGAAAGCTTCTTATAAGAAGAAAGTACACTTAAGGGAGTAGATTACAACATTACACTTATCCCCATAAGTTCAAAACTGTAATATGTAATTAAAAAAAAATGCGGTCAAGACCAAGTCCACCTACTTGGAACCATTTACCATATATCAACACTTAGGGATGTCTTACTGATGGAATAACTAGTTTGGGTGATTGGATCTGTGACTTGGTGATTTGTAGGTGTTTTAGGCCAGGGTGAATTAATATATTTGTTTTGGCAAATGTATACGACATTGGTTTATTTTAGAGCACACCACTAATTTGCATGCTAAATTGCACACATTTGGTAAGGTATGTCAGATATTTAGGCAGCAGTATTAAGAGAACAGCATCTTTTTCTGAACATACAGCCACCTTTGACAAGGTGTACAGTATTCTGTGTGGCGAACTATATTTGTGCGCCTTCTAAGAATGTGCATCCTTGGATAGGAATTCTCATTAGGAAAGACTAATTCTATATGAATATATGCCTTATGTACATTGTACATATAGGTTATATATATGCTTGCTTATGTACATTGTACGTATAGGTTATACTGGCAACAGTGTCACCTATTAGGGTGGGCTATCACTGTCTGTCTGTGCTTGTTACTACTTGTGGAGAGGGTATGGTTTCTCTACTCGCCTCCCACTGCACTGTGGTAGGGCTGGATCACTCATGTTTCCCAAGTTGGAACAGATGCTGTGGAACAGACTCACCATCCACATAAAACAAAAGTTCATCCTTGTCTATGTTCAAGCACAACTTGGATCTACGGATGGTAAACAGAAAATTTAATCCAGGACTGCGCCTGTACTACCAATGGACAGAGGCAACTCTTAAATGCTTTAACCCATGGATGGGTCCCCTCAAATTATCTGTGATATGGTCCCATTTATTCTTCTTTGGGATAATATATAATTATCAATTATGGGATGTGTAAGCTGTATCTGTAACCAAATGGGATAGGTTATTTTGAGCACAAGAAGGGAAACTGACTAGGTCTAAAGTGGCCTGCAAGGGCAGCTAGTCTAGTACTTGCCTATGAACCTGTGAATCTGTTCATAGGTTCATAGGTTTATACTAGGCTATCTGCCCTAAGGCACTTATAAGCCTAGCCCAAATTTTTGTGGCTTACGCCACCCCTTATATGAAAAAATACTGTGCCCATTAGTTTGTTGTGCCTCTGTCCAGCAGTGACACAGAGATGATTCCCGGGGTAAACCTACGATCTCCCATCCACAGGTCAAGATTTCTCTTGAACAGAGCCAGCGAGGTGCTCTGCCTCACATGGACTGGGATTTTATTCCACAGCATAGGGAGTCTCTGAGTGATAAATCTATCCCTCCAGCATGTCCTATTTATGTCCGTGCTAAGGTTTAAGTCGCTTGCTCTAGTGGTTTTGGTGGATTTGGATTTTTTGAGGTGGAGCATGTCCATTAATTCCGGGTTGGACATGGCCTTGTATGTCTGGCACATGTCACCTCTGAGCAGACGGTATGCGACTGAATAGAGCTGGAGTTTCTTCAATCTGGCAGCATATGACAGATTTTGAAGTCCCTTTATCCTTTTGGTGAGGAACTGTTGGGGTCTCTCCAATTGCTGCAGATGGGTGTGAGACATCCCGAATGGGGCATTGTACTCTATCATTGGTCTGATAAGTGAAGAGTACAGGGGAACAATGACCTCACTAGATCTGGATGTGAATCCCTTCATGATCAGGTGGGCAATGTAGAAGGTCTTTCTAACCACTTTAGCAACGTGAGTGTCAAAAGAAAGGCCACTGTCAACCTGGGTCCCCAGGTCCCTGATAACCTCTTCTGTGCTTAGTGGATTGCCACCTATATTGTAGCTTGGGGTTACCTTGTTTTTCCCGAAGACATACTATTATTATCTTGAATGCATTTGTGGTGCCGTATTACATTGCCCTCCCACACACCAAAAAATATGTATAGACTGCAAAAGGCATTGAGCAAGCTAAATGCAAGCTGTATAGTATTGCAGATTTTTGCATGTGCAGTGTTGCACCGGAGTTGAGTTGCATGTGGGTTAAACATTAGGTGGTTACTAGGCATGCAGTCTAGGAGACTGTTACAGAGCCTAGCCCATGTTTGCAGTTGCCCCAAAAACCTGTTTGGTTGTGACTTGCTCAAGGTCACACAGTAGGAAAACAAAGGTTAAGGGGGTCAAACCCTGCATCACAGAAAGTAGGTAATTAACAGCTAGTCTCTGTGCTAACTGCCAGAAGTTCTGCACAGGTGGTAAAAATCAGGACTTCAAAGAATATCGAGTGTCATGTTCAACACCATATCAACATGTGGCATATTTAAGTTTGCACAAACTTTCTACTTTTATTAGCCACAATGTGTGCACTTGCAAATAGGTAGTATCCACAATGTGTGCACTTGCAAATAGGTAGTATCATGAAGTGGTGATGGTTGAAATGTGTCTGCTTGAGCTGTATGTGTGGACATGCTAATGATTTCATGTGCATCATTTACTACCTGTAGTTCATAAACTTTTGTAACTGGGCTAGGTGGAGCCATTATTGTTAGATATGTACAATCCATGTTTTTTATTTTTATTTTAGGCATTGTTACATTCCTTGTAAATAACTTAATGCTAACCAAATTTCTCAAACATTGTTACTGCATTCTTACAGTACTGTATTTTTGCCTTGTGCATATTCCTATTGTGTCTGTCTCTCTCGGTTTGTTTTTGTACTATTAGAATTTTTAGGCTTTTCTTTTTTTTTTTTTAATACAGAACTAAAACAAAATAAAATAAACAACCGAAAGACCAGTAACCCAGTAGAATCCAGAAGTATTTTATTCACTCTCTTCACTCTAGGACGTCTTGGCTGTAATGCCTTCATAGGAGAAAACACACCCAAAAAAACACTCCATATAAATAGCACAATCAATTATTCAATAAAAATTCAATTAAAGAAAATCACAAGCATAATTAAAGGAAGCCGCGGTGGTAGAGCAGTAGCGTTGTTGCCTCACAGCAAGAGGTTCTCCTGTTCGATTCTCGGCTGGAGTGCCTTGTGTGTGGAGTCTGCATGTCCTCCCCGATGTTGAGTGTCTTCCAAAAGACATGCATGAATGGGCGTGCCTTCACTGAAAGTTGGGCGTCGGGCTGGCACCTCTGCACCATATAAATCTGCCAATCATTAGTGGACCGGAGTTCTGCTGTGGCAACCCCTAACTGGGAAAAGCCGAAAAGACAAACGACAACAAGCATAATTTAAAGGAGAATTCTCCAATTAAGCTCAGAATTCATACTATTAGGTATAAGAGTATCAAATTTAAGCATATAGATGGCTTCTTTATATAAAAGTTTTTATTCTTAAAATGTGTCAGTACATTCACAATTATTACCATCCACTTTTTCTAAAGTGGTGCCTTGTAAACCCACAGATGAACCCTGATGTGCTTGGTAAAAATGAACTGCCACAGAACTAGTTTCTATAAAGTTTTCTATATCTTTCATATGCTCAAGTCTTACTTTGAACGCTCTCTGAGACTGACCAATATAGAATTTGTTGCATGGACATTTAAGGTCATAAATTATACCAGTTTTATCACAGTTGAAAAAACTTTTCAGTACAAATCTACATCCACCAATGATCTCAAATTATATGCGTTAACATTAGGCATAATAAATGTACCTTTCACTTATTTTTTTTTCTAATTACTTTCCTGGAGCTTTTCTCCATGGGTCCCCGCTGAAAAAGGGCTATCTGTGCCCAGTTGGACTAACCTGGTTAACAAATGTAAAAATAAATAAATATTCAGTACCTCAGGAAGGTGGGCAGTGTGTAGAAGGCACTTGTGCTTTTGGTGCTCAAATATGAATTATTACAAAACCGTGTATGCTTCTTCACATATAGAAGCATTATCATGAGGATCTTGTTCTAGAAATGAAGGCCTAATCTATTTATTCCCTGTTGTCTGTGAAAAGTCCCAGTAGACAGAATAGAAAGCGGTGTGCACATTTGGTCTGGGAAGGCATTGAGTACTGATTTTCTGTGTGGGAAGCACACGTCAGTCAAGGTCAACACAATGTCCTGATCTAAAGTGATTATCTCCTGATTCTTGAAATTATGGAATGTTGGCTGTTGATTGTAAAGTTTCCTTTGGAAGGCAGGCAACACTTCGAGTCAAGCATACCAGTGGGAAGCAGTGGTACTAAAAGATAAAGTATACTGCTTCACAACACATTCTGCTCCTTCACGCATTCTTGTTTTCTGCAACTCTAATATTTTTGGCATGCTTTGTTTTTGCAGGCAGATGTGCATTATTGCCTAGTTTTCCCCCATGTGACTTTTAACCATGTTCTTGCATACATTTGGATATCATTATGACATCACTTCCCTACCCAGTTTAATTTTCTCCCTGTATGGAAACCTGCTTATATCTTCGGTAGAACTTTCTTTCTCCCAGTGCTGTAGCACAGCATGACTAGCCTGTGCATTGCCAATTCCCAAACAAGTGCGTAACTTGTCAGTGAAATCCCAGCTGCAGAGGCAATGGAAACAGACATCAAACAGTTAGAAGTAAAAAAAAAAAAAAAAAAAAGAATAGAATGCTTAGAAGCATATACAGATTAAACATAAAATTGCCAGGTTAGGAGAACATCCGATAAAGACTTTGTGAATTAAAGTAGCAAGAACCTTCTTGTCTTTGATGTGCTGTTTAAAGGAGTTGCATGCCCCATACAAAAAGGAGGCATGTAATAAAATTCTCACTGTATGCTACCATCTTGAGCATCTTTTATACATCATCTTGTAGTACTTTTCTTTGGCTCTCTTATTCCTTAAGGTTTTAAGTTGCCCTTTTGTCTTGGTATGGTCTAAGTATGGTATTGAATTAGGTTTGTTCTGCCAGGTAAAACTTTCTTGCGCTTTAACAGAAGCTCTTCTACTTCTTTATGTGGGTTAGAGTGCGTTTCACCAGCCTAAACTGCAGACATGGAAGTTAATTTTATTTATTCAGTGGAGTGATTGGTTTCTACTGCTAAACTAACTTGGGGGCTTGTACCTTTTCTGTGGTTTCATATCCACTGTGGTCTCCTCTTATCAGTTTACCTAACTGTGTAGCTTCCCTCGTTCAATTTTTCTTTTGTTTCAAATGGACCTTATATTTTAGCACATGGTCTCCAGATGTTCTTCATCTCACATTACTGCAGTCCTTACATATGGGTAGTCCGCTGTCCTCGGTCGGCCCGAATACCAAAGTATTAGGCTGACGTCGGTCATGGGCGCTCAGATCTGACATCAGAGCGTCAGGGTATAAAAGCGCATGACCGACGTCATATCCTCAGTCTTTTTTGCCACATGGTCCGATGCAGAAGCAGCGTTGCGAGTGCCGTTCGGCGTTCTGAAATTTTCGTATTCTGAGTTTCAGACCGAAACCAAGTTGGGCTAAGTACCCCGTTGGGGAATATTTTTGTTTTTTCTTGCCTCAGTTATTTCCGGATGTCAGAAAAAGTGAATAATTGTATTTCTTGTGGGAAACAGATACCGCATAGGGATTATCATTCTCTTTGCATTCCTTGTTTGGGACCTGAGCACGACGTAGTAGGGTGTCGGTTTTGTGCTAGGTTTAATAAACGCACCATAAAACGAAGGTTAGATTGCGCTAGGTTAGTCTTTGGTAAGCGGTGTAATTATAATATGCCGTCGGATCCTCCGATGCCCGCTTCCACGAAGAAGCGCAAAGACAAATCTTTAAAACCTAAACAGGATGTTTCGTCCCTTTCGGACGCCGGTCCTGTAGAAGCTACAGTGGAACAGGTGGATCCGGCTGCAGCTTCTGAAGTTTTTGTTGAGTCTCAGGGGGAAACTTTGATTTTGCAGGATGTGGCCTCACAGGAGTCAGGTCAAGCTGAAGGGGCCTCTCAGGTTACTGTTCTCCCTTCTATGCCTAAGGTGGTTAGGCCTCCTGCTACTACTACTAAGGCTTCTTCTAAGGGCAGGTCTGTTTTGCCTTCCTCTGGTGTCACTTCAGGTACTTCAGGGTCTGTGCCTAAAAAGCACATGCTTAAAATGGCAGAAGATTTGATTACTTTGATTAGAGGTTCTATGCCCCCTCCTGATAAGAGGCCCAGGGTGGAGCCAGAGTTGGAAAGTTTGGATCAGGCCTCAGATGACTCAGAGTCTTCTGCTGAAGATATTCAAGATTTTCTCCCTTATTCGGACTCTGATGCAGAGGATTCCACTCCTTCTGCTTCTCCTCCAGAGGATTTTTCATTTTCAGAAACTCTGCATTCCATGAGGGAGCATTTTAAGTGGGAAGGACAGGATTTCTCTGATTCACGGAAGAGGCTTAGGGAATTCTTGTTTTACCACAGCATAGGCCCTTGGCTATACCTCCTGTTTTGGATGTTGTTCAAGATGTTTTCTCGAGGCTTCCCTTAATCCAGATTCTTTGCCTCCTGCGCCAGTCAAACCGGACAGGTATTACAGGGTGCCTGAGGCTCATAAATATCTGTATAAGAGTCCTAGGGCGGACCCAGAAACTATTAGTCAGGGGCCTAAGGGTGTTAGAGCCTCTGTTGTAAAGAATCCGGTTCCTCTAGATAAGGAAGCTAGGGCTTTGGATAGATGGGGTAAGAAGGTGTATACCTCTTCTACTTTAGCAATGAGGGCTTTGAATTGCCAGTTTCATATGTTGAAGTATCAGAATTTCCTCCTTTCTCAGCTAAAATCTAAAGTGGATGCTTTGGCAGAGGGCATAGAGTGTAAAGAATTGCAGGATTTAGTACATGTCTCTGAACAGGTGGGTAAGCATTCTTTGCAGTGTGGTTTTGATGCTGTACAGGCCTCTTCTAGGGTGGCTGCCACTGGTTCAGTTCTTCGTAGGCACGCCTGGCTTAAGGATCAGAATTTGTCCGAGCATGTTAAAACTAGAATTCTGGATGCCCCTTTACAGTCTGAAGTTTTGTTTGGTCCCCCTGTGGAGTCGGTTTTGAAGAAAATGGAAGACAAGGCTAAGTCTATGCAGACTGTTAAAGATTTTTTGCAGGTGCAACCTCCAAAGTTTAGTAGAAATTGGCCTACTAAGGGGTGGACGTACCCTTCTTCTGATTCTCAGTCTAGGGGTAGATCTAGACGTGGCAGGGGCAGAGCTCACAGTACATTTAGGCCTAGAACTTGGAGTTTGCCTGCACAATCTGCAGGTGAGGGCAGGGGCCAGTCCTTTCGTAAACAGGCCCAATGACCTGCATTTTCAGCTGCCAGATTCTTCTTGCCTGGCAGCTCCTTTGGGAGGAAAGTTAGCACTTTTCAAGCAAAACTGGCTTTTAGTCACCCAGGACAAATGGGTATTAGACATCATAAACCGAGGCTACAAGTTCTATTTCCATACACTGCCTCCTTTCAAGGGCATGCCAGACGTTCCTCCTCGGCAAAGGATAGAGGCTCACAAGCAGATTTCTTTACTTCTTCAAATAGGAGCTATACAGCCAGTTCCTCTGTCAGAAGTGGGCCTATGATTTTATTCTCGCCTTTTTCTAGTACCAAAGAAAGGGAACACGTGGAGACCAATTTTGGATTTATCTATCCTCAACACTTATCTGGACATTCCAAAGTTCAAAATGCTGACGTTACAACAGCTTTTACCTCTGTTGGGAAAAGATCACTGGATGGTAACTCTGGATCTCAAAGAGGCTTATCTTCATGTTCCTATCAGGCCCAGTTGCAGGAGGTACCTGCGTTTCGGGCTGGAAATTTACATTATCAGTTCTCTGCATTGCCCTTTGGCTTATCTACTGCGCCCAGAGTGTTCACAAAGGTTCTGGCTCCAGTGATAGCCTTTTTCAGGTTAAGAGGAGTACAGATTTATCCTTATTTGGACGATTGCCTGATTATTGCACAAGACAAGGACGAACTTCTTCATCATCTACAGTATGTGATGGTAGTGTTAAGATGCCTAGGGTATTCTGTGAACGAAACAAAGTCCAGTCTAGTACCCTCTCAGGACATGTGCTTTCTGGGTGTGAGACTGAATACAGCTTCCCAGATGGCTTTTTTGACCCCGGACAAACAAAGAAGCCTTTCTCTTTATTTCCATCAAATGTCTCTACAGTCCAGGCTGACTGCAAGGACAGTCCTTCAAGCCTTGGGGTTCATGGTATCTTGTATTCTGGTGCTTCCCAATGCCAAACTGCATACGAGGAAGCTTCAATGGTATCTCAAAAATGTATGGACACAACACTGCCAAGATCTAGACACTGTCATTCAAATAATACCTTGCATTCAGAAGGAATTTTTGTGGTGGGCTCAGGAATGTCACCTAAACAAGGGACTCTCTGTGACCCGACCAGAGGCGAGTCAGATTCTAACGACAGATGCCTCGGACAAGGCTTGGGGAGCACACCTCAATGGAAAATGGGTGCAAGACACGTGGCCTGTCAGACTTCAACATTTGCATATCAACTTGAAGGAGATGATAGCAGTTCAGTTTGCATTGATGGCTTTCAAGGATTTACTTCACCCAGGGCAGGTGTTGATTCAAACAGACAACACTACTGTCATGTGGTACATCAACAAGCAAGGGGAACCCATTCGTACCCTCTTTGCAGGCAAGCGATGATTTTGTGGGAGACTGCTCTCAGTTTACACCTCAATCTTCAGGCAAGGTTTCTACCAGGAGCACAGAACTCCTTAGCAGATGTGTTGAGCAGACAAATAGTGGATCCTCACGAGTGGAAACTGGATCCTCATGTATTTCAAAAGTTGACAGTGTTATGGGGGACTCCAGACATAGATCTGTTCGCTTCTCCACTAAATTACCAGTTGCCAAAGTTTTGCACAAAAATGTTTCATCCCACAGCTTGGAAGGTGGATGCTCTATCATTCAGTTGGAGCAATCTTCATGTCTATGCCTTTCCACCTCTGCCTCTCATTCCCAAGGTACTCTTGAAGGCCAGAAAAGACAAGCCATCCATAATTCTGATAGCGCCGGATTGTCCTCGACAGCACTGGTACCCACTACTGAGGAGTTTAGTACGGGAGCCTCCATGGCCTCTGCCTTTGATTCCGCATCTTTTGTCTCAGGAGGGCGATCACTTCCTCAATGTCAAGATTCAGTCTCTGCATCTCACAGCCTGGCATATTCTGTTTTAGACCCTGGAGGGTCTCAGCTTCCACAACAAGTTTTGAATGTTATTTTGGAGGCCAGAAGGCCTAGTACAAGGAAAGTTTACGCTGATAAATGGAGGAGATTTTTTCTTTGGAGCAAAGCGAAGGACGTTGATGTTTCCAAACCTGATTTAAGTGTTTCTCTTCAATATCTTACTGAGTTATTGGACAAGGGTTTGTCTTTCTCCTCGATAAAGGTTCATGCTGCAGCCATTTCTGCTCACTATGACTGTGACCCTCCTTTATTTTCCCATCCTTTGTTTAAGCAATTTCTTAGAGGGGCAAAGAACATAAGACCCCCACGTAGAGCTCCTACTCCTGCTTGGGATCTCAATTTTGTGTTGGAAAAGCTTACTCTACAACCTTTTGAGCCTGCAGCTACTGCCGAGTTAAAGTATTTATCATGGAAGACTGCTTTTTTGTTGGCCATTACCTCTGCAAGAAGGGTTTCTGAATTACAGGCCCTTATGGCAGTGGAACCTTTCCTGATTTTTCATAAGGATAGGGTATCTTTGCGTACTAATCCTTCCTTTATGCCTAAAGTGGTTTCTAGTGTGGCCTTGAACCAAACTATTCATTTGTCTACTTTTTATGCAAACCCTCAAAATAAAGGGTAGAAGATTTTGCATACTTTGGATATTCACAGGCAGTTACGTTATTATTTGAGCAGAACCAAGGGTTCAGGCAGTCTCAGCAGTTGTTTTTTTCTTTTGCTTTGGGTTCTCAGGAAAACCTGTTTCAAAACAAACTATTTCTAAATGGATTGGTTTTGTATTTCTTTCTGTTATTCCCATCATGGTAAGGAGATTCCGGCTGGAATCAGACCTCATTCCACTAGAGCTACTGCCACTTCTACTGCCTTTCTAAGGGGTAGCTACAAAAGATATTTTGGAAGCAGCCACTTGGAGTTCAGTACATACTTTTTCCAAGCATTACCACCTTCCTCTTTATTCTAAGTCTAGGGCTGGATTTGCCACTGCAATATTACAGGGCATTTTAGCAGCCCCTAATGCTTTATGATTTTGCCATCCTCCCTTTACCTCTGCTTTGGGATTCTACCCATATGTAAGGACTGCAGCAATGTGAGATGAAGAACATAGTACAGTTTTGTACCTACCATAAATGTAGATGTTCGAAGATCCACATTGCTGCAGTCCAATTTACCCTCCCTCCTTCCCCTCTGTAGTTTGGCATGGTTATATGGTTTGGGTGATGGTTGTTGTTGGGCATGTTTTTGGGAGGTATCCTGTTTTTGGGCTGTGGCCTTTCTTTTAGGGCCTTCTGACATCTGGGGCAAGAAAAGACTGAGGATATGACGTCGGTCATGCGCTTTTATACCCTGACGCTCTGATGTCAGATCTGAGCGCCCATGACCGACGTCAGCCTTATACTTTGGTATTCGGGCCGACCGAGGACAGCGGACTACCCATATGTAAGGACTGCAGCAATGTGGATCTTCGAACATCTACATTTATGGTAGGTACAAAACTGTACTTTTCAAATTCCCTGATCCAAACATTTCTGTTCTGCATCCCTTGTTGTGAAGCTTGGGCTCTTCCCATGTGTTCCCGTATGATGGGTATGACCACTTTCAACATATTTTGTAAGTTGGCATATTTTATTCCACCACTTCTTCAGTTTGTTTGTCAGTGTCTAATAGTCCATAACAGTGCCTGTCATATAACCCAAAAGGATGGAAACCTTTTTGAGGTTTGAGACATTTATGTACTGGCACATAGTAAGTATGGTATTAACTGGGATCAATCCACAAAAAAGCCGAGAAATCCCTGGAACTGGAACAGAAATCCAAGCAAAGAACAAGCAATTGACCAGGAAGCCAGAGACAACAGCAGATAAATCCAACAATGGTAGAAACCACTCCAGTTCTCAGTTGCTGTAGAAAGAAACACTCCTTTATTGGTAAAACTACTGCAATTCAAAGTCAAGCGTGTTTGTGTAAACACAGACGACTTCAGAACCATGAAAACTCCTGCACACACTGAATTTAAAAGCTCAGAGAAGTAAAACCACACTCCAGGAACTGTCAATCAGTTGGTAGGCAGAACAAATCCCACGAAAGTTCTTAAAGGTATAAACACACCAAAAAACACTTCCATCTAAAATCAAGTCTAAATGGCTAAGAACAAGTTTAGAATGTCAAAATACTACAGAAAGCCATAACAATTTAAACATTTTGCTCAAAAACTATGTTGCCTTTTCTTTTAAGTGCACTAGCAATGGAAATAGTCATTCAATCCAGGTGGATTTGCTGCTTCTAAAGCCAGTTGCTAATACATATCACCATGTAGAAGTTTGTTTTCCCAACATACCTCGTAACTGTCCCAAATTACTCTGTTTTTACCGAGTTTTGGGGTCCTAATAACGGGGTGCCACGATTCCCCGAGTGGCACCCTTTCATTTCCGATTTTGTGTTTCTTTTTTGCGCTTTTTTTTTTCATTTTTCACACTTTAGATGATGTCATCACGTGCACGATGATGTCAGCTAGTCAGGGCTACCTTCCTGTTTGAATCGAGCTTGTGGCGCACATATTTCAAGCTGGTTCAAATGCTTTGCAAATGGGAACGAACCAGCCGGAAAGGCAAGGATTTATTTTGAAGGCTCTGCTCTCCTGGCTGGCTGTTTATGAAGGCTCAAACGGATTTTTTAGAAGGTTCGAGTCCTCGTTCACAAGTATTTATTCTATTTAGAAGGCTCGGCTGTTTTGAATGGATTAGAAGGGGTACGAAGTCTAGAATGGCAAGAAGGCTCGCTCGTGGCACGGAAAGGATTTATCGCTCATAAGTAAGCTGAAAAGTGTGTGTGTGTGTGTGTGTGTGTGTGTGTGTGTGTGTGTGTGTGTGTGTGTGTGTAAATCACACTGGTCATGCATAAATCCATCATTATTTATCATCTACCAGTGTTTCATATAAATCTTAAAGCTGCTGAGCCCCTGTATGGAAAATGTCACAGCAGAACATTTTTATACATTATGTAAAAACAATCTGCAGAGTAGAAGTAGTCAAATAATTTTAAAACAAAAAAAGCACTGGTAAAACGGGAGGAAACTTTTTAATATTTATATGACTTGGTGCTTTTGCCCCTTCAGTCTCTTAGGGCATCATTGTGTTGTGTTTGCTTGGCACCCATGTCAGGTTTGCGGTAGGCAAAGACGTGTGTAATATCCAGAAGTTCCAGTTTAATTAAAACCAACTTTAGGGAATAACAGTACATTCATGCTTCACCAGGCAGTCAGTTTAGTCCCTACCCCAAACCCCACCTCTGGTTTCTGGGATCAATGAGTGATATGTATTTTCTTCCCAAACTGCAGTCTTTCAAATCAACTTCAGAATGGCTTATTTACAACCAGAATGACTAGATGTTGAGCAGCACATAGTGTAGTGTAGCATTTAGCATAGCTATCTCATTGAGCATGGTTCTCCAGTCTGGAACCTAGGTTGGGTGCCTCCCTTGATTTCTGTTCTGACAGACCTGCTGCATATCCCCCAAAACAAATAGCATCAGAAATACCTGATCTAAGGACTTAACCCTTGTGACATAAATAGGATAGGGCATGTTGGAGTGATCTGTACCATCTCAGAGAATACCTCTTATCTAGAATGGGCTTCTTATCCATTTGAAGCAGAGGTCTTCCGTAAACCAATTCAAGCATAATTTGTACCAGTGGATAGGGAATCAGAAATTCTGGCACCTGTGCCCCTAATGGACAGAGCAGAGGCAGCCTGTAAATGCTTAATGACCCAAGCCCTAACCAAAGTATATCTCTCAGAATAATCATAATGTCCATAAAATTGTCTGATACTTTTGGGATGCAAGGCTAGGTTTGAAAAGGCCTCTATGGCCATTACAGTATTGTGCACCAATAAATCTGTGAACCTATGAAGCAGCAATCAATATATGATATGTGCAATGCTATACATGTAGAACTCGTTTTATGGTAGTGATTACTTGACATCAGTGCTTGAAATATAATTGTATTGTCCCTGCTAGTAAGACCTCAGGTTAATAAGACAGAACAGAGTGGACAGGAGAACCTGGGACAACTGTTCAGCATTCATTTACTGAGACAATTATACCAGTATTTCTCATCATGATTTGTCATTTGAGAAGTGTAATGGTGTGAAATATTTGACCTATTGTTCACATACACTGGTCTTCCACTTAGATGATTGATAACCCAGCAACAGCTTCATTCATGCATTTTACTCTTATCTGTGGAAATGTCTCCTATTTTCATAGGCTTTTTAAAATTTGTGGCACTCTTAAAATATCTTATCCTTATGTTGATGTGCATTTGAATTTATAATGTTAGTTTAAAGCACACTTCTGTCTGACTGAACTTTTATAATTGTCTTGGCTTCAAGTTGTGGACAATGCTTTCTTTAAGAATACTTTATATGATAATAGTACCCCTTCGTATTCTTCTCCTCTGCTTTTTTCTATTTTGTCCCTTTAAATCATTTTTTTTTCTTGGACTGTAAGGCCACTAGCCTTGGAAATGCCTGGGCCTGTTTCAAGGTAGGCCCGAGCAAGTCTGTAAATGTTGAGTACCTAAAACATCAACCATTGCTAACTACGGTAAAATAATAAATTAAAGAAAGAAGGTATTTTACTGAAGTAGAAATATATGTTTAATCCAAATCAATTCATGGTTACCCCAGCTGTGTGTGTGTGTGTGTGTGTGTGTGTGTGTGTGTGTGTGTGTGTGTGTGTGTGTGTATATATATATATATATATATATATATATATATATATATATCTATGAAAATGTAATACACCTGGTGGCTAGAGGTACTCTGGCTCAAACCCTGTACTTTAGGCACTTTTTACCCTGTACCCAAAGTCCCTAGCCACCACCACTTGTAAAATTCTGTCTCATATTTTTCATCTGAGACTGTTTGTGGCTTTCAGGATTTTTGTGGAAAATCACTGCAGGATTGAATTCCTTAAATAATGGCAGGCATTTGAATTTCAGACTTCATATTTAGAAAATAAATGGTAACAACTTTTTATTGTAGCAATTTTCTAAGTTTATAGGTTCATAGGTTGGTACTTGGCTATCTGCCCAAAGTCATATATTAGCCCAGCCACGTTGTGCTGTATTCACCGCCCCTTTAGTAGTTCCCTAGACCCTTGTACTAGCAGCTAGTACCCTTGGCCCCTATCTAATAGTGCTGTTGGTGTGATCCCCGGTGTGAACTTTTGTTATCCATCCACTCATCAAGGTTCCTCTTGAAGAGTGATAGTGAGGGGCTCTGTCTTATGTAGATCGGGACCCTGTTCCATAGTAAGGGAAGTCTCTGTGAAGGGAATCTATCCCTCCAGCATGTTGTGTTGAGGTTTATATCCCTAGAGCGTGTAGCTCGAGTAGATTTGGTTTTGCTAAGGTGGAGCATGTTCAACAATTCTGGGTTGGACATGGCTCTGTATGTTAGACAGGGATTGCCTCTGAGAAAGCGGTATGCAACAGAGAACAGTCTTAGCTTTTTCAATCGTGCTGCATAGGGCAACTGTTTGAGGCCAGTAATCCTCTTGGTTAGGTACCTCTGTGGTCTCTCCAGCTGCTGGAGATGTCTAGCCAGGTACATTCCAATTGGTACATTGTACTCCATAATGGGCCTGATGAGGGAAGAGTAGAGGGGCACCATTATATCCTTAGATCTTGATGCAAACCCTTTCATGATCAGATGGGTCACATAGAAGGATTTTCTAACCACTTTGGCAACATGGTTATCAAAGGAAAGCCGCCTATCTACTTGGGTCCCTAGATCTCTTATTTCTTCTTCAGATTTCAGGGGATTACCTCCTATGTTGTAGTTTGCGGGTACTCTGTTATAAGACCAGTATTTTAAATTTGTCCCTATCTTGGGGCTGTATTCCCCCATTATTGGCTTTGTCCAGGTTTTTTGTGCAAAGAGGTTGAGAGCTATTGTGAGAAGTGAGAATTGAATTCACTAAATGATAGCCATTTAAGTTTCAGTCTTCCTGTCTTTTATGAAATTGCTGATTTGGCATAGTGGTATGTTGCTCTGACTGTAGTGTACAGGGTCCTGAGTTTGAGACTTGCCAATGAAATGCATGGTGGTAACACAACATTTTATTCTAGTAACTTTCCAAAATTATACAAGCAATATTTAAAATATGTCCCTGGTTTTGGCCTTTTGTACCCCCCTCAAAAAAAAAACTGAAACTGAAATTGAAAATAAGTGTGAAAAGCTGTGCAAGATGCCCATGGATTACACTACTGTCATTCTATTGATAGTGTGGGTGTGGACACACTGGAAGTAGAATTTTATGATGGAAATGCTCTGAACTGAGCACACTTGTCATTATTAGTTCATGCATTTTGTTTCATTGCCTACAGCTCACTGGAAAAATGTTCAAACAATAAATGTAAAATGTGCTCTAGCAAGTGTGCTGTATTGTACAAGGAATATAATTTAATAAAGTCAGGAAGGTGTATCAAAGAAATGAACACATGTATGTTTCTTGTTTTGTGTGTAAGGGGCCAATGATTTGATAACAGCCCAAAGGTAATCCTTTATCCAGCACTGGCCAGATGCATTTTCTTTGGATGTGGTATGTGGGTTTCAGTGCTATTTCAATGAATGTGAGTTTCAATGGCAGAGAAGTTTTAATGCCAAGTCTATTTTCATTGTGAGACCGTATTGCTTTGTTTAGGAGATGACTGTTAGTGTTTGTGCATTGTTGTGCTGCAAAATGTAAAAATAAAATCCAAATAATCATTGCAGAAGTAAAGCAGTATGCACACATTAGTATTTATGGTAAATGGGGAGAAATCACCAGGTTAATAGGACATTGGAACGGCTGCAGGGGGACTCTGGTGCCATATTTTGGTTGTCTGTTCAGTTTGTTTGAAAGTTGGTATCCCACAATTCCATTGGAGTGGGTGGGGTTATGTAATTATGTATGCAGATTAGATGTTAATCAGCATACAGATTTGTACCTATTTTTCAAAGGCCTTGTCCAGATTTTTGATGTTTCAAGGTTGAGAGGTATGTTTCCCAATCACCAACGAAGGCACCTGCTTCCACCTGTTCAAGCCCCAAAAAAGTGAACTACTAAAAATTGGAGCATGTACAAGCATGCCTAGTGAAAGCATTCTTCATGTCCCTTTAAGATATAATATGGTAGTGTTGGTATATCCTTTCTGTTTAGCCCATTTTTAGTCTTGCCAATATAGAAGGCAGGGCATGACATTTCACCAAGTGGACTATCCTCTTTAATCTGCTATTAAACTTGGCACGAATATTCATACTTTAAATTTTTTTATTGTGTCACCTTCATAGCTGGTTTCAATACAAGTGCACTGATGGCAGCATTCACATTTTGTCATAGTCCAAGAGTCACTTTGTCTGGAAACAGTTGGTTTCACCAGTAGCCGTATGTTAGGCTTGTTCTTAAAGTTGAATGCAGAGAAATCAGGAAGATTGTTTGAGTCCCTCATCACCGTATAAGATGGCCCAATTTCTCCGCACCACTTTTTGGATGTCTTTAGAGTCCTATTAGTAATGTAAAACAATATTGGTGTGGCCAAAAGTATCCTTACTTTCATTTATCTTGTCTTTTGACTTAATATTATCAAGGCCATACCTAATAGGTGCATATCTATTGTCTCTCTCTGTTTCAGGATACCCTCTTTCCAAAAACCTAGATTTGAGGGTGTCAAACTGTGTTAAACGGTTATCTTCAGA
Source organism: Protopterus annectens (assembly GCF_019279795.1). Taxonomy (NCBI): domain Eukaryota; kingdom Metazoa; phylum Chordata; order Ceratodontiformes; family Protopteridae; genus Protopterus; species Protopterus annectens. The sequence goes on from NC_056727.1 coordinate 597,095,031, forward strand.
TGTCAGACGAGAAACCTTGATAATACTGCACGGACCAAAAAGAAAAGATAAAACTGAAGACCACAGACGAAGAATCCACCTAAAAACACCAGTTTATTGCACCTCTAGCGCTTCGGCAACCGCCTTCAAGGAGTATAAAACATCACATAACTTACACAGTTTATATACCCTAATACATCTAACAATTAACCAAGCAGCCTAAACCAATTAATCAATAAACATTAAAAAATACTTAATACTACTTACTCATCAGATAAGAAACCTCTAGTTACATTCCACATTCAGACCCTGAGGAAATAGTGTCATATTTCAAAATGAAAATACTTTCTTTATATAACCACTTCTTTTTATACACATCATCAGAGAATACATCCTTCATGATATGTTCTAAGATAGTGGCTTGTAACCCATTTGGATTAGAATTGTGAACCAGCATAAAATGTTTAGCAACAGGGCTATCTTCTTTGTTATTTATAATATTCCTGACGTGCTCCTGCAGTCTAGTTTTAAACTTCCTTTTACTTTCTCCTATATATACAAGGTTACACTGACATTTCAACGCATAAATAATACCTTCAGTATTACAGCTATATATTTTTTTAACCTCAAATACATGGCTATTTATATACTTAAAAGTTGGAACAATATAATGACATACATTGCAAGGACCACAGTTCCTAGTTTCTGCATGGTTCTATATTGCAATATCTCAGTGGGATATTTAAATTTATTATGTACCAAAATATCTTTTAAATTCCTACCTCTACGAAATGAGATGCCTAAAGACCTAGACAATAAATTTTTTTGGGTCCATTAATCTAAACAAAAAATTCCAGTAGTGTTTAACGATATCTATTAAAACATCACTGAAAACACTATATGTAGAGACAAAATAAACTGGTCTTTTCTCTTGATTTCTAATGTCTGACTTATACCTCTTACTTAGAGTGCCAACTTTATGTTCATTAATAACCTTATCTATAGCTGTTTGAAAACTAGCTTCACTATAGCCCCTCAATCTAAACATCTCACTAGTCACACTAATTTCTTTAAAGAAGTCCATGTCAATATTGCATAGCCGTCTAAGCCTCATACATTCCCCATAGGGCAAGGAGACCAAAGTATGAACTGGATGATAGCTAGTCCCCATCAAATACTGATTACTTCTTCTCTTCTCTTCTTCTTGTCTTTCGGCTTTTCCTGGTTAGGGGTCGCCACAGCTGAACTCCGGTCCGCTAATGATTGGCAGTTGAGTTTTACGTGCTTACTATCAGCAAATTTTCTATGCACAGATGTACGTAAAGTATTGCTGTCCTCCAAAATCAGATGTATGTCTAAAAGAGTTGCATCTTTGCCCACCTGTATGCCATCAAAGGAAAGTCCAAATCTATTATGTTGCATAACTTCTGTAAACTGACCAACATAAGATATCCCACATTTACAAATAAAAACAAGATCATCTGTAAAACGAAAATAACTAACTACATAATTAAAAAAAAAATCTATATGATATAACCATTCTAACTCATACAAACCCATCATCAGGTTGGCATATATGGGGGCAAAAGATGCCCCCATGGCAGTGCCCTTGATTTGTCTGTATATGTGTTCATTGAACGTAAAAAAATTATTATTCAAACAAAATTCCAATATTTCAATAATATAATACGTTACTGAACTATCGCCCAAAAAATATTTTACTGCTTCTAGTCCAAACTGACACTGTATGTTCGCATACAAACTAACAACATCAACACTTATAAAAACATATCTGCACTCCGTTGTATTTTAGATAATTTTTCCAAAAAATCAAAACTATCCCTAATATAACAAGGTAACTTTATTACATAAGGGAATAAATATTCATGCAAAAATTTCCCAATATTAGATAAAAAATATTTTTGAGCAGATACAATAGGCCTACCAGGTGGGTCAACCCCACTTTTATGAATTTTTGGAAGACAGTAAAATAAAGCCAACTCACTGTCATCAGTATTAAACTTTTTATCTTTGTCATTTTGTGAAAAATATTTTAACCTCACTCCCTTAGATATAAGGGTGCCAAAATCATTCATAGCCTTAAATATATTAATTTGTATTACTCTTAACATAGGTGGACTGCGGTGGTGGTGCTGCAGTACCGTTGTTGCCTCACAGCAAGATGTTGTCCCGTTCGATTCTCAGCTAGAGCGTCTTCTGTGAGGAGACATGCGTGAATGGGCGTACCTTTGTTGAAGGTTGTGTGTCAGGGCTGGCAACTCTGCACGTAAAAATCCACTGCCAATCATTAGCGGACTGGAGTTCCGCTGTGGCAACCCCTAACCGGGAAAAGCCGAAAGACACAACAACAACAACATTACTCTTAACATAGGTATTGGTATCATCCAGATGTGTCCTACACATTTTATAATATTGAGCAACATTCGTCACCACTATCTTACCACCTTTATCAGATGGTTTAATAAGATGTTCATTATTCGCTAATGCCTGTAGTTCCTTCCATTCCTTCTTATTCAAGTTATATACCAACTTATGCTTATACTGCATAAAATCACAAAAAGCATTTTCTACAGCAAAATTCAACATTTGAGGAAAAACACTTCATATGTTCATGTTGGTATGGAGGAATAAAATCACTTTTGCTCTTTTTATCAGTTTTTAACAAACTATAGGCATTATAGTCACTTGCATAGTCAAAGCATTCCTCAGGGTCAGATACACAAGAATAAAAACTGTTCTCTAAACTGTCAGATTCTAATCAACTACCATCATCTTCTTTATACTGGTTATTGGCAAAAAAATATATTAAATGTATCTTCCTACACAGTCTAAAAATGTCGCACTTTAATTCATGTAACCGAGGCAGCACTGTATATTTAAGACCATAATTCAAAACATTCATCTGATCTACAGATAAAGATGCACCAGAAATGTTATGAACAATAGAAATTTTCTTACACTCCGATGCAGCAGTTGCGTGGATTGTTTCACCCACATCTTTGTAAACAAAAGACACAGAACTGTCAAGAATATCTTGCACAACATTATTTACAGTCACACTAATACCATTTACTTCTTGTTTTCATTGAAACTGTGTCCTTCTCGATTGTTAAAGTTCCCAGACTGAAATCTTCCTCTCTTCTGCTCAACTCTGCTTTCTCTGCTCTTCCTGAAACTGCTGGTTCCCTCTCCGAAAATCTGAGGTTAATCTAGATGGATTTTGAGCTGCTGGTAACGCTGGAAAATGCTCTCCTTCACCTCCACCATTAGAGGAAATGCCCGAAACATCTGAAGCAAAAGACACACTCCTAGAAGGAGCTGGTGATTTCTTAAAGGGACCAGAGCCTTTATTACGATGAAAATGTGTTTGTTTTTGCCATAAAAAGACACGATTACTTTGGTAGTCTTTTAGATCTCTTTTCAGTTTTGTGCATTTCCGATCAAGGAGTTATTTTTCATATTTATCTAAACCAATATTTGCATCTGCTAAAAACTTGTCAAACTGCATAGATGCAAGTCTTTTAGATAAGTCATTATAGGCAGCTCTAATGTCTTCCTTAAGCTTGTTTTGTTTCACACGATCTCTTTCTAATGGAATGGAAATCCATTCTAAAGTACAACGATGAGCTGCCAATAACCATTTCTTAGAAAATTGCACATCCCTTTCATCAGACATATCAAAAGGAGTAGAGGGACTTTTAAGGGCTCTTAGTCCCCTAGGTGTGATATCTAAGTCAACATATCTTTGCAAGCTTAACAGATTTAATGTATACAGCAGTTTCTTTATGCAATAACTGTTCCAACTTGCTCATTAAAGCACTTGATTCACCAGAAGGACTGGAAGAAGGGCCAAATTGTCCCACGGAGGCAAATGGATCATTCACAATATAATTTCTTGCTTGTTCAAGCCTTTCAAGAAAAATGTGAAATAGAGGAAACACCCACTGAAGCAGAAGTATTGGCAACGTTGGAACCAGCCATACCTGCAGCATTCTGATGCATTACAAAACTGTCCATAGTTTTTTGACTACCTTCCAGTGTGTCATCCCTTAAGAGCCTAGGGATCCCAAACGAAGATTCATTCTCCATAAAAACAGACCAAACACTGCACGAACCAAAAAGAAAAGATAAAACTGAAGACCACAGACGAAGAATCCACTTAAAACACCAGTTTATTGCATCTCTAGCGCTTCGGCAACTGCCTTCAAGGAGTATAAAACATCACATAACTTACACAGTTTATATACCCTAATACATCTAACAATTAAATAAGCAGCCTAAACCAGTTAATCAATAAACATTAAAAAATACTTAATACTACTTTCTCATCAGATAAGAAACCTCCAGTTACATTCCACATTCAGACACTGAGGAAATAGTGTCATATTTCAAAATGAAAATACTTTCTTTATATAACCACTTCTTTTTATACAAATAATCAGAAAATACACCCTTCATGATATGTTCTAAGATAGTGGGTTGTAACCCATTTGGATTAGAATTGTGAACCAGCATAAAATGTTTAGCAACAGGACTATCTTCTTTATTATTTATAATCTTCCTGACATGCTCATGCAGCCTAGTTTTAAACTTCCTTTTACTTTCTCCTATATATACAAGGTTACACGGACATTTCAACGCATAAATAATACCTTCAGTATTACCGCTATATATATTTTTTTAACCTCAAATATGTGGCTATTTATTTACTTAAAAGTATGTGGTCTTCAGAGAAACCTTGATAAGTTGGCTTTTCACAATTCCCTTCTTTTGATGGAAAGGGTGACAGCTGGTGTATGACAAAAAAAAGTATTACAGAAGGTGGGTTTTCTGTGAATTTCTGTGTCCATAACACCGTACTGTTTTTTCTTAATTTCTGTTTCCAAGTAGTGGATCTGAGCTGGGTTAGCATGGTGGGTAAATGTTAAAGTGGTACTAGACTGCAGTTCATCCATAAAAATATCTAGTTGGATCTGTGCCTGACCAAAAGATCAGTAAATCATTCAAACAGCGAAAAATGCTCCATACATTTTTTGAATAAAGGGAGCTTAAACAAAGTCAGAAGTTCCCATCTCAGCAAGATGATGTTTGCAGTGGTGGGGGCACATGTGGCCCCCATAGCTACACCTTTCAGTTTGTAAAATTCACCATTAAAAGTAAAAAAATTATTGTTCCCAATGCAACCGCCATAAAATCACAAACCAGTGTGGTGTATGAAAGTGTAAGAGAACCATATTGTGTCACCATTTCATCGAACCAGAACAGACTTTCCTCACGGGGAATCGCAGTGTATAAACTCTGGATGTCACAAGAAGACATTCATTCCACGATTCAATTTCAGTTTTCCGAAGTTTGTCTTAAAGATCCCAGGAATCAAGGACAATGTGTGGAAAACCTTGAAGTGTTTCAAATTGTAGTCTATGAACTTGGTCATTGGCTCTGTGACTGAACCACCGGCAGGACAGTAGGACATAAGGATGGATCCAACACACTTGAATGAATTTTTGCTTTGCCAAAAATCTTTGGAATTGTGGGTTTTTGTACTAAAAGATAATTGTACAGGCCTTGAGATATAATATCAAATAACAGTAGTTCATCCAAGAACACTTTGATTTCCCTGTAAGCAGTATTCATCTTGTTAACAGAGACAGTACAGTACACCTCCTCATCATTCAACAATCTATAAATTCGACTTGTGTAGCCTATCCAGTCCATAATAACTAATCCCCCTCCCTTATCAGGTTTTATGCAACAGATGCTCTTGTCGTTAGTGATACTGTTTGGAATATCTGTCAGCCTTGGAAAGGTTCTAAAATTTCTTCCTGTTGCTTCCATTAAATAGTTCTCTAATTTCTTTCTCACAAGACTTTTCGCCAAACTCCTCCTCCTAAACTCGTTCAAAGAAGAATCAGATTCACCAAACGGTGCATGAAAGTTGAGTTTACGTGTAAAAAGTTTTAAATCAAATATAGTGTCCACCATGTTGGCATAAAATTTAATCTTTTAAGGAAAAGGTTGTGATGTTCAGGACCTATGTTTAAGTTAGAAAAAATAATTGTAGATACTGAAACCAAGGAAAGAAGTAATATTCACCGTACCTATACATGGGTGTGAAGGAAGAAAAGCTGCCATTGATGATTTTTTTTCTTGGCTGGGCGACCCCGGTTCCTCTTGTTCCAATGACCCTTTGATTTCGTCCACTAAAAATTCCCTTATCCTTGTCCGGTGTTCTCGGTTGGCTATTCTCTCTGACCTTCTCAGGGGTACCTCCTCTAAAGGGACTTCACTGTGATGTACTTTGTCGCTGCTGACAAGGTCCTCCTTGTAGCTTACCCAGTTGTTCAACTTGACTCAAGCAGTATAGGGTGGCTTGGGATACACAGTTCTGTTATGATATTTGGTGTCGTCCCTTAGCAGCTTCTTATCCTTGTTTTTAGTATGCACCAATTTATCAATCTGTTGAAACATTAAGTTGAAATTGGATTTATATTTATGAAAGTCAAGATTTGTTGTAATAGACTCCACTAATTTTGTAGTCTCCTCTTTATATTGTACCATACATCTCTCATTTTGTTTAACTAATAATTTGGCAAGATCTAGGCCTGTATGATCAAAAAGTTAGTTCCAGTAACTCGAGCTGACAAGGTGAGCTTTCTTCAATCCTCTGTGGGTATTTCCATACCCGAAGTCCTTTAGTGACCTGTTGTCTCGTCAAACTTACACTCAAGAAATAATTGTCCAACTGTAAAGACTTAAACTTGTACAGTGCTTTAGCTAAAGCCAGAATTTGTTCTTGTAAGCTAAGATAATGGCCATTAGCAGATTGCATATGCTCACTTTTTTTATTTTTTGCACTTCTACTTTATCCAACCATTTAAACACTTAGGATGTGGATGAAAAATCCCGTGACCCTGATGGTTGTTATCACCCGCTGCTGTGTATTATGCTGGTCATTTACTGCAATAGCTGGTCCCAATGACCGTTGAATAGTGTTTTCCACATTTGTAACATTACCATGCTTAAAATGAGACAAGGCCTTTGTTAACTGTTTGAGTAAGCAAAGTCAAATTACCCACAGGTTCAGGTGTGCTGAAAGTGGGGGCATTGTGAAAGAGTTCCTGTGAGTCAAAGGCTGATATACCAGGGAATCCTCAGAACAAAGCTAATAATCCACAAAAAGCTGAGAAGTCCCTGGAACTGGAACAGAAGTCCAAGTAAAGAACAAACAACTAACCAAGAAGCCAAAGACCACAGTAAATGAATCCAACAATGGTAGAAACCACTCCAGTTCACAGTTGTAGAAAGAAACAATCCTTTATTGGTAAAACCACTGCAATTCACGGTTAAGCACTTTTATCTAAACATAAGGCTTCTTTAGAACCATGAAAACTCTTGCAAACACTGAATTTAGGTAACTGTCAGACCCAACATGCGATTTTATTTAGCTTTATGCACTAAATGTACAAGTTTTTATGTTGGAAAAACTGACAGGCGACTAAGGAACTGTATATATGATCATTTATATTGTATTAAAAATAAGGATAAAAGCAATGCATTATACAGACATTTGGAAACTAGTATTACATGTGAGACATTTAAATTTGCCATATTGGAATGTATTAAAAATAACCCCAGAGGAGGGAATGTGAAAGCTAAGCTGGGGGAGAAGGAAGTTAGATGGCAAATTTTATTAAATGCAGCTACTATTCCTGGACTTAATGATTTGTATATCCACTAAACCTTTATTGAATGCTTAATATATTGATGTTATGTGATCCTATCTCGCCTACATTCAATACTGATGGGCTCGGAGACGATCCCTCGGCTCCGACTCGGCACGCTATGCTATAGAGCGAGGCCTCTTATTGGCTGAGCTATTTCTTATCCCAGGATGCACCACCACTAATCCCCCAGATCTCGTTTGCCGCTTACAAGCTAGGACGTGGTCTCAAACTTGGCTGGGCTAAGTACTGTTTTATTCAGACTTTTCCTGTCAGGAAATTGCTTATTTTGAACCCAAAAGCTGTTTTAACAGCTATTGTTGTGTGCAGTGTGTTTAAGTAAATCTGTTGAGGAATTTGTGTTTTTTCGTTAAGGGAAGGTTTCCCGTTTAAGTTAGAGGGGCCTTCCCCTATTTTCTATTACTATCTAGCGTTTTCTTTTTTGTGTGTCAAGTACCTGCTTAAGTTAGAGGGTCTTGACCCTCTTTTTCTGTGTTTGTGCTACTAGTACTGAATTGTTTGGTCTAAAAAAAAAAAAAAACTTTGTATTTAAAACTTAAAACTTGCTGGTTTTTCTGTATTATTAATCTTAGAGGTTTGTCAGCATGTCTAAAGAGCATAGACCCTCTGGGTTCGACCACTCCTCATGCATTTATTGTTTAGGCGCCAAGCACCTACAAGAGTCCTGTAGCATGTGTCACGCCTTTTCATCGAGAGTCCTCCAGGAGAGGAAGAACAAATTTAATTCTAAAAGGGTTGATTAAGCCATCCTTCGAGGAGGCTTTATCTTCCTCTCCTACGAAAAAGAAAAAAGCGTCGGCTCCGACCAGTCTGTCCGAACCAACTGCCAAAAAACCTAGGCAGGCTTCTCCATCGGCTCCACGGACTTCGGAGCCGAAGGCGGAACGGTCTGCCTCGATGCCTCCAGTCTCGACCCCTCTGGTTTCAGAGCCGAGGACTGGGGCATCGAGAGGCGGGTCACCTTCATCGGCTCCACTGATATTGGAGCCGATGAGGGTTGCCGGCTCAGACTCTTCCCCTTCGGCGCCGAAGTCCTCATCGGCACCGAGGGAAATTGTTTTGAGATCTTCCTCGGAACCGATAGTAATCGAATCCATTCGGAGCCGGTTCCCTAGTCCTATGGAGCCGATGGAGAAATCGGTTCGGACCCGATCGGTGTCATCTAGATCCTCCAAGATGTCTGATTCGGACATCGATGGGGTGCTCCTAAGACTCTTCCAGTCTCTGGTGTTTCAAAAGTTAGTTTCGCTCCAGCCCATTTGGCTTTGGAGCCGATGGTCCACCCTGCTACTATGGTTCCTCCTCCAACAGCCTCGGCACCGTTGGAGCCGGAGCTGGTGGAACCGATGGAGGTTTTAGGGTTGGGCCCGACCCTTACTCCAACTCCGGCTCTTGAGTCGGAGTTCGGTACGCGGACTTCTTCTGTTGGCCCCGGGGGGGACGCTTCGGGACTGATGTTTTCGGTCCCAAGCCTTCCTCTCGGTGCGTCGGCGGCGGGAGTGCCGTCTATCGTCGTGGCCACGGAGGTGGGACCTTCCCAGGATTCTGGTGGGCCCGCCTTCAGGGCTATGAGGAGTGCGTTAGCCAAATCATCTTTGGCTACCTCCACGGTCTCCCCAGCTCCTTCCCTGCATACCGAGACTGGGTCTTTGGCAGTCCCCCTGTCCTTAGACAGCAGAGCCCCGGGGCCTGAGGTTACCCCCACTGGGGTTTCCCCCCCTCCTGGAGGTCCTTCTGAAGCTTCTTCGGAGGAACCCCCCAGGAAAAGATTGTGCAAGAGGAAGCACGTTGACTCCCCTGATGAGTCTCTTACATCAGACACTGATCTCGATGATGCAGAGGGGTCCCCTAAGTCATCCTCAGATGATGTCTCCTTTGCAGACATCCTGGAAGCCCTTAAACAACGAGGCGGCTGGCAATCCAAACCCCCTTCTGCTGATGAGTCGGTGTTCCTTAAGGCCTTCGGGGCTCAGCCCTCCACCTCCTGGGTGTCTCCGCCCTTCGACGAGCTCTTGGACTTGATCTGTCCAAGGGCATGGGAACACCCAGATTCTGTGGAACCGGTGCCTGCTCGTCCTAATAAGTTCCTGTCAGCACCCCCGGAAAAAGAATTCCTGACTAAAGGTGTGGCTGTAGATGCTTTGGTGGTGGCATCTGCTACCCAGCAAGATGTAGCAGAGGCTTCGACGTCCGTCCATCCTCCTAATAAGGAGTCTAGGAGCATGGATCGGTACGGTAAGTGCACCCTAAGTTCAGTGGCCTTTACATTAAGGTCCTTGAACTATCTCACGCACTTTACCAGATTTCAGAGGGATCTGATTAAAGAACTTTCCGATACCCTCTTGGGTAACCTGCCTGAGGAGCTGGCCCAGACGGTTGGCTCTCAGCTGGCTACACTGTCATCCATTTCAAACTCGTCCATGAGGCTCATTTCTTATGCGGCCGAAGGGGCGAGTAGAGCGGCGGGTACAGGCATTGCTGTACGGAGATAAGCCTGGCTCCGCCTGTGTCATTTTGCGGAGGCCTTTAAGTCTTCCTTTGCTGACGCCCCCTTTGATGGGTCCTCCTTGTTTGGACCCAAGGTAAAGGACACACTGACCCGCTGCGAGCAAGAAGGTAAGACTTTGACTGCCGTAGGGGCACGATTTTCCACTCCCTTTCGGCCTTACCCCAAGGCTAAAAGAGGAGGGAAAATGTGGTTCCGTAGATCTTAGAAGTCTTACCCCTCACAGCAGGACGATCCCCCTTCCAGAGGCAGGGGAGGGGGAAATTCTTCTGGAAGACGCCATCCCAGAGGCGGCAGAGGCCCTCGCAACACGAGACCGCGAGTCCTTTCGTCGCTCTTCAGCCTTTCACAGTCCCTGAGGGATTGCCCGACTGTGCAGCTCCGGAGCTAGTCGGGGGTCATTTTTCGAGGCACCTAAAAGCCTGGGAAGGTATCACTCAGGACCGATGGGTGCTTCGAATTATCGTCGGAGGTTACGCCATCCCTTTCTCTCACTCTCCAGTCCAAAAAAAATCCCGGACCCGCCACCCAGTCAACGGGAAACTGCAGCCTCAGAAGTTTCAAAGCTGCTGCAAAAGGGAGTCATCCAACTGGTCCCCGCAGACCAGATCGGATTAGGGACTTACTCAAGGTTCTTTTTGGTGCCAAAAAAGACCGGGGACTTGAGGCCCATTTTGGATCTCAGCATTCTAAACCGTTCAGTCAAAAAGTCCAAGTTCCGAATGGTCACCCTACAAACCATTCTCCCATTGCTGGAGAAAGGTGTTTGGATGTGCTCCATAGATCTCAGGGACGCTTATTACCATATCATGGTACATCAAGCGTCCAGGAGACATCTACGCTTCAGCCTAGGAGGCAGTCATTTTCAGTTTCGTGTGCTGCCCTTTGGTCTCACCACAGCCCCCAGGGTGTTCACCAAATGTTTGGCGGTAGTGACTGCTCACCTGAGAAGTCTGGGATTCCAGGTGTTTCCGTATCTAGACTACTGGCTCCTAACTGCCACCTCCAAGCATCTACTATTGCGGAGCCTACAAGCCACGATATCACTGGGCAATTCCCTTGGAATTCCCTTCAATTGGCCAAAGTCTGTGTTGCTGCCATCTCAACGCATAAGATTCATCGGAGTAGAGATAGACTCAAACCGAATGCGGGTCTATCTACCTACAGACAGGATACAAACCATACAGGCTCAAGTTAGAGCCTTACTTCCCAGATCCAAAGCCCCAGCCAGAATGGTACTGCAGGTATTGGGATCCATGTCCGCCACGGTTCTTCTAGTTCCCCTAGCAAGATTGCACATGAGAATTCTCCAGTGGCTTCTTTCAGCTTAGTGGTCCTTTCAGGAACTCCCTCTCAGTCACCTCATATGGATCACGGAAACCTGCAAATGGGACCTTCGCTGGTGGCTGGTGCCCTCCAATCTGGATCAGGGACGACCCTTTGTTCCACCTCCTCCTGCGGCCACTTTGACCACGGACGCCTCCCAGATGGGGTGGGGGGGGGGGCATTCCCTGGGCAGGTCAGTCCAAGGCAAATGGCACCCAGAAGAGACCCTACTTCATATCAACATCCTAGAAATGAGGGCGGTGCTTCTGTCCCTTCAGGCCCTTCACGATTACCTCCCTCAGGGCGTAATTGCCGTTCACTCAGACAACATGTCAGTGGTCTGGTACCTGAACAAGCAGGGAGGGACCAGATCCTATCCTCTTTGCAGAGAGGCCATGAGAGTTTGAGAATGGGCAGAGGTGACCAAACGCTTTCTAGTGGCTACTCGTATCCCGGGCAAGTCCAATGTGATAGCCGACAGACTGAGCAGAACCATCCTCTCTCCTCACGAATGGTCTTTGAACATTACAGTTGCAAATCAGATTTTCAGCAAATGGGGAGTTCCGTGTTGCGACCTCTTCGCGACTCCACTGAATGCGAAGTGCAAAAAGTTCTTCTCCCTCACCCCGGCTCCGGGGAAGAACCCCATGGACGCACTAGCCCGTCCGTGGCCCACCGGCTTGCTTTATGCCTTCCCCCCAGTTCCTCTCCTTCCCAGGGTGATCCAAAAGGCATCTCTCTTGGGGAGCAAAATGATCTTAGTTGCTCCTTACTGGCCTCGTCAAGTATGGTTCCCCTATCTTCGGAATATGCTCTGGAAGGTCCATGGTTCCTGGATCAGATCCCAGACCTACTGGTTCATCAGTCGGGACTATTCCACCAGTCCCTACACACCTTAAAATTGACGGCTTGGCTCCTCCTCTTCCGACTATAGTCAGGAGTCATACATTGGATCCAGAAGTTGTACACATCTTATCTTCGGCCCACAAGTCTGCTACAAAGAAATTGTATTCTAGCAAATGGAAAAGATTTGCTATTTGGGCTCAACTCCGGGGCCTGGATCCCATCACTATTCCCGTATCAGAAGTACTGAAATTTCTAACTTCTCTTTTTAATCAAGGCTCTTCAGTCTCTACCATCAAGGTTCAATTGGCAGCTATTTCCAATTTTCACGAATCTATAAACCCACCTTTAATGAGCAACAGATTGTGTAAGACCTTCTTGAAAGGTGCTGCGCTTTTAAGACCTCCGATTTCTCATCCTGCTCCTCCATGGGATCTCGATGTGGTGTTACGCGCCTTAACTTCCTTCCCTCGAACCGGCAGCGACATGTGATTTAAAATTTCTATCGTGGAAGACTGCCTTTCTGGTGGCGGTTACTTCTGCCAGAAGGGTTTCAGAGCTTCAAGCTTTGTCTGTAAAACCTCCGTACTTGTTTTTTTACAAAGACAGAGTATCTCTCAGGCCAAATCCATCCTTTGTCCCTAAAGTTTGTTCCAGTTTCTGCCTACAACAATCATTAGAACTTCCAGTCTTCTTTCCGAAGTATTCTAACAAAGCGGAATTCATATTCCACACATTAGATGTCCACAGGCAGTTGCGTTTTTATTTAGATAGGACCAAACAAACAAGGAAAACAGATCAATTGTTTGTATCCTTTGCTGACAATAAATTGGGCAAAGCCGTCACAAAGGTCACTATTGCCAAATGGATCAGGGACTGTATTACTCAAGCTTATTCTTATTCTAATAAAGAGCTTACCACCTCTGTCAAAGCTCTTTCTACAAGGGCTATGGCTACTTCGATAGCATTTCATTCTAAGCTTGCCATTAGTGACATTTGTGCTGCGGCTACATGGTCTTCCCGCACACTTTCATTTCCCACTACAAATTGGATGTGGCATCTAGAGGACGAGCTTCATTTGGTTCCACAGTGCTCAGGAGTGTTTTCCAATGAGCCACCCAGGATTTAGGTGCTAGGGACGCTGTCCCATCAGTATTGAATGTAGGCGAGATAGGATCACATGACATCTTTTAGTTATGTACTTACCATAACTTTAGATGTTTGGGATCCATCTCGCCATTCTAATAACCCACCCTCCTTCCCCCTTCCTTGGAGATCAGAGGATATCAGAAGGTCCGAATCCTGTTGTTTCATCTTGAAACATCTAACAATGTTATATAAACAAGTTGTGCATGTGTGCATGAATGCGGACAAACAAGATCTGGGGGGTTAGTGGTGGTGCATCCTGGGATAAGAAATAGCTCAGCCAATAAGAGGCCTCGCTCTATAGCATAGCGTGCCGAGTCGGAGCCGAGGGATCTGCTCCGAGCCCATCAGTATTGAATGTAGGCGAGATGGATCCCAAACATCTAAAGTTATGGTAAGTACATAACTAAAAGTTATATAAACAGACAACTTACATACATACAATTCATATATATTTACAAATATAGATATATTGGTTGAATTGATAGTATAGTACTAGTATGAAGTTTTTCCGTAACACTAATTATTGTAACAGTTTTTGTATCACCTTCATACTTTCATTACATAAATTGGAAAAAGAAGTTTATTCATACATTGAGTTTTTATAGGCAATGTTTTATTGTATGTATTAATTTAACAAATAACATCTACAGTTTTAAGGTATTTTTAATAGTATACATGCAAATGGTATTACGATATATCTTTTTTAAAAAGAATTGTTACATTTAATTGATCGAGAATTTTTATTGGATGGTTTATATTATTTAAATGTTTTTTTACTAGCACATGATGTTCTGATGAAATCTACCATGAGTAGATGAAAGCGCTCAACCTAGATATCATTAGAGGAAGTGAAATTTTATAGCTTCAGTGTCTTTTTGGGAACAGACACCAACTTCAACCAGGGATGTTATTTATTGGTTGGAATTGTTGGACTCCGTTGTTTTTTTGTGGATTTTCACTGAATTTAAAAGCTCAGAGGAGTAAAACCACACCTCCATGAACTGTCAATCAGTAGGGTAGGCTGAATAAATCCCAGGAAAGTTCTTAAAGGTGTACACACACCAAAAACACTTACACATAAAACCAAGCCTAAATGGCTAAGAACAAATTTAGAATATCAAAATACTACAGAAAGCCATAGTAATTTAAACATTTTGCTCAAACTATATTGGCTTTTCTTTTAAGTTTACTAGCAATGGAAATGAAGTAATTCAGTCCAGGTGGATTTGCTATGTCTAAAGCCAGCTGCCAATACATCGCACCATGTAGAAGTTTGTTTTCCCAATCACCAACAAAGGCATCTGCTTCCACCTGTTCAAGCCCCACAAAAGTGAACTTCTTTAAATTCGAGCATGTACAAGCATGCCTAGTCAAAGCACTCTTCGTGTCCCTTTTAGATGTACTATAATAGTGTTGATATATCTTTTTGTTGAGTACATTTTTAGTCTTACCAGTATAGAAGGCAGGGCACGACATACATTTCGCCAAGTAGACTATCCTTTCTGGTCGACAGTTGAACTTACCATGGATGTTCATACCCCTAATTTTTTTCATATTATGTCACCTTCATAGCTGGTTTCAATGCAAGTGCACTGATGGCAACATCCACATTTTGCCATAGTCCAAGAGTCACTTTGTAAACAATTGGTTACTCCAATAGCCGTTTTATGTTAGACTTGTTAAAAGTGAATGAAGGGAAATCAGGAAGATTTTGAGTCCCTCATCATAGGTAAGATGGCCCAATTTCTCCGCACCACTTTTTGGATGTCTTTAGAGTCCAATGAGTAATGTAAAACTATATTGGCATGGCCAAAGGATCCTTACTAGTGAACTTGGAAGGAAAGCCAACCTAGTTTGAGCAAAATTGTTATGACTTTCTGTAGTATTTTGACATTCTAAATTTGTTTTTGGCAATTTAGACTTGGTTTTATGTGGAATTGTTTTTTGGTATGTGTATACCTTTTAAGAAC